>NW_020664550.1:842744-1032976 GCF_002925995.2 Terrapene triunguis | reverse complement strand
CCCCATGTGCTCCCATGCAAAGTGTCTTTGGAGTAAAAATACACCTGCAATTGCTATGAGCTGCTGATCATGGAAGAACAGAGACCCCAATGTGCCTCTTTTTTGTTCAGAAACTTTAATATAGGATGGGTCCATCTATCCAGATCCCTATTATAGTTTAAGAATCACGATAGTGTCTGCGGTCCAGTGTTTCTGAAGTCAGGGCCAGCACCACAGGACCCTTCCAAACCCTTTGTCTCCAGGTATCACCTACTTGGAAACAGTCCCAATTGTTGCACCTGCTGGCACTGCCATCCCCTTCCTCGAGGGTGTACAAATGACAAAATCCCACTGCAGTTGTCCTGCGTAACCAGTCACTGTTCAACTTCACACAAGGGGAAGGGTTAGGCTTAGCTCAGGCAGTGGACACTGTAGCTTTAGTGCCGAGATGTCCTTACTTGTATGATGGCTGTCAGACAAGCTAATGTGGCGGAGATCTCCAGTCTGGCTGCCTCCATTGCTGTGTTGTTGATGTTTATCTCATTGGTGGTATGGTTAAAGTATTGGAAATCGGATTCAGGAGCCAGATCATGGCAGACGTTCCCAACGATGATGCTGATGACAGCAAAGGTGCCTGCAAGACAAAACAGTAACAGGTGACTTACATGTATGCAAAGCATCCCATCCTGAAAAGTATTACTATAGATTGGGAATTACCCACCACTGCAGTGCAGCCAGTTCTGTAGCAGAACATGGCAGTGGTTTATCAGTTCATGGTGCAATGCTATACAGCAGGCACCAGGGATCTAGGACCTTGATTAATGCACCAGAGAACAGGCTTGGTAAAACAGTGCCCTATCAGGAGATATGATACAGCTGGAGGAGGTGCTCGGGCAATGAACGTAATTGGAATGTACGGACATTCAAATCTCAGAACTAGAAAGGGGAACTTACCTGGGACCATCTGGTGGATGCCACCTAGGATGAAGTAGGGTATCAAAGGGAAGAAGGAGGAGTAGAGTCCGTTGATGGGAGGCAGATTGGCAAGCAGCGCAAAGGCCATCCCTGAAAAATGCAAGTGAAATTGACTTCAGATTTTCCATCTCAGTTACAGCTGCGGTCCCTGGGAATTCCCTTACCGGCACGGAACAGTGGCCCGGCTAGTTCTGCAGCCTGTCTTTGACAATGGACTAAATGCTTCAGGGGAAGATGCAAGAAAGCCCATAATGGACCTTTATGGAGTGGGCTACTGTACCAAGGCAGCAGGATCTACCAGCCTTCATAGGGACGCAGGACTCTTCTAGTAGGGACTCATCCTGTTAGCGGAAGTTAAAAATCTGCACAAAGCTGCTGAGTCAGTTCTGCTGGGTCTTTGTGGCAAGTGCAGCTTGTTAACTCTCCCAGGCTATGAGATGTGACCCTCTGGTGAGAGGGAACTAGGGGCAGAGCCAGGATGGCCCTGCAGGGAAACCCAGGACGAGCCAGCTTTGAGGAGAAAGCTTTGGGCTGAGGTTGTATGTTCTGTTGTTACTAATAAAGCCAACCCCAGGAAGGGGATAAAATCACCCATCGACAGCACGTCCGGACTTTAATTGGAGCAAGGTGGGAATGTTCTCTCCTCACAGCTGCTCCAGGGGGGGAAGTGACGTTCTAACCCCCACTAGGGAAAGGAAACCTGGTCTCACCTTGTGGCACTTGTATTGTCCCCGCACTGATTCCCCCGAGGATATCGGGCACAATGTAGTCTTTAATTTTATATTTGGGGAGCCAAACGAGTATTGGAAACAGACTGTAGATGATGACTTTGAACCTGGATGATGAACATCTAGAGAGGAAATGAACACAAGTAAGGAAGGAGGGTCCTGATAAAAAGCATTTCCCCTCTCTACGAGGTTTCCTATGCAAAGGACAACAGTCCTGATTTTCATTGCCTCTTGCCTTAGGAAGCCATTTACACTAGACCGGAGTAGATACGAAGCCAACCTAGGTATGAAGCGTCACCAGGCTGATGTGGCAGCATTCTGCACACGCTTCACACTGGCACAGGTGTTGACACGAGCAGCGCAAAGATGAACCAGGCCTTTTACTCTTAGCTGCTATATTGCTGTGACCCAGGTAGGGATGGGTCAGAACCATTTATCCAACCCATCCTCAAACTTTGGAGCAAATACTACCTGGATCAAAACTGTGTTCAATTCTGCTTCACACAGCAATACACCAAAACGGGAAACATAATCCAGATCAGCCCCTCTCCAAAGCTTTGGAGGTTCAGATAACATGCGATCTGGATCTGCCCCACTTTCTGACTGCAGTTCTGACCTTGCAAAATCAAAACCCAACCAGTGAGGTTTAGCATAATCTAAACTACCTCTGGTTTGCCCCAGCTCTGATCCTGGATTATCAGAAGCCTTGGACCAATACATTTTAAGACTCAGTCTAAAAAGAAAGAATTTGCAGCTTTGTTGATCACATCCAGCAGACATAAAACTAACAAACAAACAAGTATTGGAAACAGACTGTAGAAGTCACATAAACTAATTAAATATTCCTGAATAAACCATCTGAGCAAACACAGGGTCTTGTGAAAACAGGGACGGACAGACATTCCTCAGAAGCTGCCCCCGATTATTAGCACAGGCTGAACGTCACACGTGTTGGAAAAGGGAAGTGGATCTCTAGGATTTGTGTATTACCCTAGAATGCATGGTTGGACAGGGTTTCTATTTTAGAAAGAGGAGGTGAAGTTTCCAAAACAATTACAGGGATTTAGATACATATCTGCTATTGAAATTAGAGTAAGATCTTATATCTACATCCCCTGAACTGTTCAAGGATCTCAGGCAGTATCTTTCTTCAGTGGTTAGAACATAGGACTTGCAGGGTTTCTCTACGCAGGGTTTCTCTAGGTTCTGTTCTCCTTTCTGCCACTGACTCATTATAAGGCTTTAAGCATGTCAGTGAACCGCAGCTTACCTATCAGTCCTATGGATCTAACAATATATGTACAGCCTTCCTCAGTTAATGTCTGCAAAGCCCGTTGAGATACTTGGATGAAAGATGCTTTTTATATAAATGCAAAGCAAAAGCATTCTTCTGAGCACAGCCAGGCTGCCTTCATTTCTGGTGTCATGGCACACTGCAGACTGATTCATTTGAAGTGAAAACCATAAACTCCATTTACCTTTCAATTACACTGCAAACCCAATCAAATATATATTCATTACTCAGCTCTGGTTATCCCAGATGTATTAATCACCAGCCGCTGTGATTGTATTTTCTCCCTGGGGTGGTGCTGTTCCGTACTTCAGCGAAGTGAGATAGAGAGCAGTTATTTCTGGGGCTTATTGAAAAACTCCCTCCACCTAAAAAGCACCTGGATGCCACCCAAATCTAAAGTCAACATCCACAGCCTCTGAGGCATCAATGTGTCGAGTTTAACAAAGGCTCGCTAGCCTATGGCTTTGCCTATCCAAAGCCCAGAGAGCACCTCAAACAGCCGCCCATCTTGATTTCAGACTACAGAAATCTTTCCACTCCAAATATCTGTGCTCAGTTAGCTATTAGCTTGCAGGGCCTGACTCTCCGTTACTCCATTGCTGTCCTGGGGGCAGAGCCAGGACTCTATACATGTTGGAGGAGTGTTAAAGTGGCTTTAAGCCAATTTTGCACTCCCTGTATTCTGAGGCAGGGCCCTGCGCCCAATGTAAGTGAAAGCAGCTGGCCTATGCTAGACCCCGGGAAGCAAGGACTAGCCATAATGCAGTGCACTCCAGCCTTGCCCCCGATTCACTCCCCATGCTGGGAGCTGATAACAGGGCAGATGCAGAGCCCTTATACTAGGTCTATGCCAGTTAAGGAGTCCCTAGACACGTGGGGGTATTTTCAAGGGGCCATTTCTGATTATTTCAAGGTCCTTTTATGCAGCTAGAGCTGCATGACAGAGCCTTTGTGTGTGTGGGAATCAAACCTCCAGGGTCGTGGGCTGGTTCAGTGGCAGCTGGTTGCCTACCGCCCTTTGTGCCTTTGAAAAAAATCTCTCTCCTAATTGTGAAATTGATTAGAAAATTACTAACAGGTTGTCATTGCTTCCCCTATGCTGCAATGCCTGGGTTGTAAAATGCCACAGGAGACTATTTATTTGCTTAAAAACATGTTTCCCCTGGAATTTTTTTTAATGGAAATGTATTGATCTTAGGGTTCGCATTCTCTCCTCCCCTTCTCTCCACGCCCCCGAACACCGCACTGCTGAGCCAAATCTGACCTGGCAACATGCTCCGAAGGAGACTCAGTAGCATTCCACATTACCTGAAAAGGTTCTTGACTTTTTCCCCAAGCGGGTAACTTCTCTTTTTCTTCTCAAACTCTTCATCAAAGAAGTTGACAGAATATGCCGCCCGGTCGACGACATAGCGAGGTCGGGCTTGGTTCATCTCGGTGTCCTTCAAATCCTTCCGAGATAAGACAAAGGAGAAGAAAGGAATCAACGTGAGCAGAGCTGGCCACCAAGTGAAGTTATAGGAGAAGAAGAAGAGAGACTTGGTCTAGCCTCCTTCATCCAGGCATTTAGGATTTCCTCTGGCGTATTCTGTCTCCTAAATGTCTTCTTTCCCCTTCACAAGCAGGCTTCTGGAGCAAGGGATTGTCTGTTTCCAAGCTGGGTCACCACCTCTGGGACAAAATGGATTTTTGTCACCTGCTTTATAGTGAAACTCATAAGCGAGACAATGTGGTCTAAAGGAATGTGCACAGGACTAGGTGTCAGGAAGTACAGTTCTAATCTTGGCTCTGCCAATGACTTACTGTTTGGGCTTGGGAAAGTCACCTGATCTTTCCATGCCTCAGTTTCACCATGCATAAAATGGGGTTAGTGATACGTCATAGCACTGCTGAGAGGATTAATTAGCATGTCTGTGAAGCACTGTGCAGTGGGATATATTAACATTACGAGTACAGAGCAGCTTTCATCCAAGAGGTTCCAGCCATAGCGCCTCATTAATTCATCTACAAACATAACACCCTTAGTGTTTCATATTTGCATTTAGAGACGCTATTCTGTCCTGCTCAGAGCTGTGGGCTAATATCTGATTCCTGTCAGAAGCTGGGAACAATGTTCTCTCACACAGAGATGTAACAGTTGCTGACCTATTTGTATGATAATGATGCCGAACAGTCCTGTTTGACCAGTCCTATGCAATATCTAGGTGTCGGCAGGGGAAGATAATAAACTCCCCATGGCTCACTTTAGTGTAAACAAAGCCATCAGAGGAGAGGGGAGAACCATTATGAGCTGATGAGTCTGAGGGTGGGGAGGGGGAATGCATAAATTTGAAACAAGGATGTGGATAATTATTTTTGTCTGGCATTTATTTAAGTATGTCATTGCCCATCACACACACCGAGGACGGGAAAGAAGCTGGGATTTCAGGGAATAGTTATCAAGAAATGAAATGCACATTGCTGAAAGATGTGAATTAGGCAGAATCTTGTCTATAGCTCCATTCATGTCAATGGAGCTATGTAGATTTATGCCTGGACCTTTGTTTCAAGAGACTGGGCACAATAGGGTCACGTTTTGATTGTGCAAAACCTTGTCAGTGGATATTTGGGCCTTACCGAACCAAAACCAGAGTAGGTTTTTATCCAGATCCTGTTTTACCAGAACTCTAAATTTTAGAGGAAATCAAATAGAAGGTTCTGGAGTTGACCCATCTGTGTAATAGCTAAATCCAAAGTGGTTTTGGGTATTGGATTGGCTGCGTTTTAGTTTAGAACCAGGTGCCATTTTACATCCAAAATTCTGGGAGTACTTGAATAACAAATTCTCCTTATGTCTGTCTTGAAATTGTTTTCTACTGGGCCCAGGAATATCCAGAGCATCCAGTGTAAACTAGGATTAAGGCCTTGTTTGCATGGGGAAATTGAACAGAAGTCTATAGTGGAATAAACTATTCCAGAATAGCTCCCTATAAGAACACTCAGTTCCAGAATAAAAATCACTCAATTCCAGAATAGTGCAATGATAGAAATAGCTCTGGGGTTCTCGTACTATGGGTCGTGACACCTAGTGGGGTCATGCAACCAACGGATGTAGTCACGGCTATCCTGAGTGTGTGGAGGACACCATTTTGCTCTGCACAGCATAACCTCACACATACGGTGCATGCAAGGTCACGCTGCCCGGAGGATGCCATTTTTCACTCCAGAATGGCATCTTCCATGCCGTCGGGGGTGGCAGGAAGCAAAGCGTCTGGAAATAGGGTCATGCAGGCAATAAGGAACTGCTGCAATAGCTCTTCCAGTCAATTTCCCCGTGTAGACAAAAGCCTACATGACATTGAGCCCATCCTCTGAGAAAGCCTGAGGGAAGGGGGTGGTCAGAGAGAAGGAATAAAGGTTTCCAGAGGAAAAGCTATGTGCTGGCTGCATCGAGTATATTGTCAACACTGCAATCTGAGGCGTGATCACAGCTTGGTTAGACATTCCTGCTCTAGCTTTAACTAAATTAGCAGTGTAGACATGGCAGCGTGGGCTGTACAAATATGCCGGGCAACCTGGGCATGCGCCCCCATTGCTAGCCTGCTCTGAATCTCGTGCCGCCACATCTACGCTTCTAATTTTCAGCCACGCCAGCGCAGATACAGCTAGCCCTGGTATGTCTATTGAGCTGCAATCACACCTTGAATTGCAGTGTAGACAGACCCTCGGTCTAGGAGTGATGCCATTAATGTTAAACGTTTTGGGCCCAATTCGTCCCCGGGGCAGCCCACTGAAGTCAGTGGATGAATTTGGCTATTTGTACTTTCTGTGTATTTTCTGCACTGTAGCCCACTCCGAGTTCAGAACGGAACTAGATTATCTCACGTGACTGCCAAAAGGAAACCATTTGCGTGAATGAGGGTGGTAGGACTGGGCTTGCTGTCTGGCATGCCAGGAGAAAAATCTCTCTGTCTGGGCATGTCTTGAGGTGGATAAAAACAATGTGACATCCAGGCCACAGATCTGGAGAGACGCTGCTCCTAAAATACCTGAACACAAGGCACATGGCCTGGGGCAAAAGCTAGTCAGGAAAAGGGAATCATTATAGCCTGCAAGGCGCTTTAGAGGCTGTGTATGAGGATTGCACCATGCACCACTGAAATGCAGGGCAGAAGATGGCACCTGTTCAGGAGAGTACATCAGCACTACACAGCAGTTTGGGATGGGAAGCAGAGGATACTATATCCAACTGAACACATGGGATGATTTTAGGGAGGCAGAATGTTAATTAACACCCTCAAAATGTGGACAGAGCACAACCAGCAACACCCCATCTCTTGTGAACTAGGGCCTTGTCTACACTAGAAAGGGTTTGCTGGTACAGCTATATCAGTATGGCTATCCTGGCAAATCTTCCCAGTGTAGACACAGTTTATACCAGAAAAAGAGCTCTTCTGCCTGTATAACTTATAACAGTTGTCAAATGAAATCAGCTATCCTGGCAAAAGGACTTCTTTTGCCAGTCCAACTGCATCTACACCAGGGCGTTTGCTGGTATCAGAATGTCATAAAAGAAATCACGCCCCATCTGCTATTACTACTAGCAAACATGTCTAGCATAGACTGGGCCTACGTGAGGCTAGGACTGTGGTCTTCCATTATTCGAAAGATGGAATCCCAGCAGCATAGCCCCATTCCCAGGCCCTGGCTCAGTAGTGACTCAGGGGAAAGAGTGGTTTCCCTTTAGTGTGTGTGTCTACCCTGTAATCAGAGGCGAGATTGCAGCATGTGAAGACATACCCAAGAAAGCTTTGATCTAGCTAACTGGAATAACTATAGTAGGAAAGCCATGGCAACGTGGGAGTGAAGCCCTCCCAGTTTAGGCTAGGAGCGCCTACATATGTGCTCAAGCATCTAACTTAGAGCACATATGCAGGCTTCCTAGCCTAAACAGGGAGGGTTTCACTGCTAGTGGTACCCGAACTAGCTAGTTTAAAGCTAGCTCAGGGTATGACTCCACAGATCCAGAACCCAGCCCCTATAGAACTACTAGGCAGCAGACTGCCACCCAGTAGCAGCTGTAATTAGCTTGCACTCCACTGCCCATGACCTGCTATGGACACAGCCCATGGAAAGTCCTGCATCAAGGGGTCTGACCGGCAGCAGCCCCAGGACTCATCATTGCCTCCCCACTCGATATAAACCCAAAGGACATTTGTGGCTGCCATGACCATCTTTTCTCCCTGTGAAAATCCTGGCTTTGACCTTGGTTCGATTTTCACTTTGCCTTCTGACTTGGACTCTGATCCTTGGTATCTGCCCTGGCCTGGAACCTGACTATGAAAGTCCTCTGCTACTTCCAGCCTCAGGTTTGATCCTACTCTGATCCTTGGCCTGACTGCCCTTGTTGGGATCCTGACACTCAGGTATGCCTTCATGTGCTGCAATCACAACTCTGATTGCAGCATAGATATATCTTTAGAGGTCTCCAAGTCCAACCCTGAGAGCTGATGAGATCTTAGCCCAAGGTCATATGGCTGCAGGCTATAGCTTTGTACAGAGCAGTCACACACTCCTATGGGAGTCTGCTGTCCCAGCCTCCTAAACTGTGCTTTCCTTCCAGGCTTTCTCCAAAGACAAAGGTTCGCGCTCATAAGAACAGAGCTGGAGGTGCAGATGGGACTAGACAATCTCAGTCAGACAGCGGCTTCCAAGCAGCCCACCTTTCACCCCAGGCAAGAAGATTATTGAGTGCAGTTGGGGTTTTTTGCAATGGTTTAGCTCTTTCTTTCTCTGGACACTTCTGGCCCTACCCATACTGACTATTGTGGAACAAGCACCTGGTAAAACCAGGAGCCTAACAGATTGCCTGGAATGAGTATTGACCATGGCTTGCTCCCATCTATACTAGCTCCCAAAGCATTTTCCATTCTAATAGAGACGGACGTTAATGGAGACCAATGGCTGACACCATAGCAACAGGGCTACTTTGTGCAGATGCGCCTTCTACATACCTGTCTAGTCAAGCCCAAAAATATCATGCCAAGTGTGTTACACACCAGAGGACTGAGCCAGAGAGGTGCTAAGCATGCTCAGCACCTATAGCCTTTGCCCCTCAGGCTCGACACTGCTCAGGATCAGGTCCTAAACATACTGGGTGAAATCCTGGCCCTCTTGGAGCCAGGATTACACCCATAAGTGTATGCCCAGAGGAATGATGTCACTGTTAGCTGAGAGGTAGCCACCTCTGGGGTGGAGTCTGGAAGATTTGAACAACGTGCAGTAACATAGCACTGAAGTTTGGGGCAGGAAGCAAAGGATAATGCAGGCAGCTGAAATGGCTGGGGGAATATAGGTCAGCAGTATGATGGTGCTAATGGAAATTTGGCCAGGAACCCGAGGTTGACAACCCTCATACGGTGACATGTGCTACAAAAACTCTAATGATCACATGGAGCCAGACCTAGGTTGCACCCATCATCCAAAATACAGCACCTCCAACAGCGCTGGGCTCTCTAATACCAGTCTCGGGCGTGGGTCTGTGCTGACTCAGAGGAGCGTCACTTACTGCATGACCAAGACCATTTCCCCCTGACACTAGGTAAGTCTCTATCCATACTGACCCTGCCTGGCTTACATGACAGGGAAAGGAGTGAGGCAGCCGTGGTCTGACCATGTGCAAGGAGACCTTCCCTTCCTGCATCATTGGTCACTGGGTTCAGAACCCTCCAGGTGTCAGCACTTCGACTGGCATCCCCTTTCTTGTTTTTTCCATTATGAAGACAGGGTCATTTGAGACTTGGCTCAGGCTCACCCTAAACACACCCCCGGGCTGGACCCAGATTTCAAGTTCATTCCCTCCGGGCTCATTCTAGATTCTTTAATCCCCACACCCCTGGACTTGCTCCAGATTCCCAGCTCCCCATAGCTCATTCTGGAAGCCCAGTCACTCCAGACTCACTTGAGATTCTCAGTCACTCCCCGCTGGACTTGGTCCAGATTGCCAGCTCACCTAGGCTCACCCCAGGAGCCCCATCCCTCCAGATTTCCAGTTCTCCCTCCCACCCCAGGTTCACTCCAAAATTCTCAGTCCCCTACAGCTTATTCTGGATACAGAGTTACTCCTGGCTTCACTCCAGATTCTATAAGTCACCCCCACCCGGGCTTACTCCAGATTCTCAGTCCCCCATGGCTCATTCTAAAACCCAAATCAAGTCTCAGCAAAAGATCACAAACTCCAGTGACCCTGGCCTAAGTTTCAGGTGTGTGAAGCTTTATTTCTCAATCCTGTTGCTCTCTGAGCAGTGTGCCTGCCATGCCATCAGAGGGACTGAAGTCTTGCCGCTGAGCAAAAGTGCTGGTAAATGTGAAAAAAAATAATAAACACAGCAAGTGTGGCGGGGAGGGAAATATTCTCATGATTAAATTCATCTTGAACAAACAGGCCGATGATGTCAGCCTCTCGGAGAGAGTCAAGTTCTTGAGTTGGCTTATCAATGGCCTTGCCCTAGATCAAACAGCAGGCTAAACCTTTGAGATTTCAGAAGTAACGAGCAGGAGTCACCTGATTGTGCAGTGAACGAAAGGGTAAGCCAGCTGTCGTGGTGGTGAAGGAGTAACACGGAGGTGAGCAGGTGGAGACATACCCAAGATAGCGTTTTGCCTTCGTCACAGCAGCAAAACGCTGACCAGAGACAATGCAAGTTAGCTACGGGGATGGGATCCCAAAGCCAGTAAAATGCTGTGCTGCCAACCATCGTTTTGTTAACTAGGGGCCAGATTCTCCAAAGAACTCAGTTTCTGTTTAGGCACCAAAACAAGTGGCCAGATTCTCAGGAATCTCTGCATGGTGGAAACACCTTGAGTGCGGAGCTCTTTTGAGAAGCCAGGCCCATCAGTGTTTCAGTGGGCGTTGCAGGGTGCTAAGTGCAGTGCCGTGGGAAATATGGCCTTGATTATAAGTGACGAGCACATGGTAATCTGGGCCTAGAGAGTGAAAAGTAAAGGAATGCTCCAAATCCTTAAACCAGGGCATACAATTCTGAGCACACACAGAATTGAGGCAGAACTGTTTCACAGCAAGGATATGGAACAGGCAAAATAAATTGTTCCATAAGGTCAGACAAGCACAAAGTATCAGCTGAGTTGCAACGTTGCATGGTGCCCTGTGAGCTCCTGACCGGTTAACTCGTGTCCTGCCAGTTTCAAACCACTCCAGGTGTGCCAAGCACAGGTTTTTCTCCTAGCACCTGCCTCGCTGCCACGAATGGCAACCCCTTATCGCTTGTCCCGGCACTGTTGATAGCTGTGTCTGGGGAGAGAAAGTCACATTGAAGTTTCTGCTCAGTGTTGATAGGATCCGACAGCACAAAACAACTGTTTGGTGCCAGGGCCGGCTCTGGCTTTTTTGCCACCCCAGGCAAAAAAGCCTCCGGCCGCCGCAGGGGAGGGCGGCCGGAGCCCTGGGAGGAGGGCGGCGAGCCCCGGCGGGGGCTCAGCTCTCCCCCCGGCGGCCAGAGCGCCGGGGGCAGGGCGGCGAGAGGGCGGCGAGCCCCGGCTGGGGCTCGGCTCTCCCCCCGGCGGCCGGGGGGAGGGCGGCCAGAGCGCCGGGGGGAGGGCGGCGAGCCCGGCTGTGGCCCCGCTCTCCCCGGCAGCCGGAGCGCCACGCCGCCCCCCTCCAGGTGCCGCCCCAAGCACCAGCTTGGTTGCCTGGTGCCTGGAGCCGGCCCTGTTTGGTGCTGACAGAGTTGGAGCAAGAGGGAAACTTCAGATCCAGGGTGCATGAGTTAAAACTAGCAAAACTGGGTGGGAACTTGACTTTCTCTGAGAGCAGTTGGACTATATCTTGTTTAAAATAGGGCCAAATTCACCCCTGGAGTAAGTGAAGGGACTTCAGTGGAGCACCACAAAGGAGGAATTTGGCCCATTATGTTTAGGGAGAAAATGCAAATCATTTATATGTGATTTTTTTACACATGATGTGTCTCACTCCCGCCTCCTGTGGTTTTCTCCCTGATTTCTTAATGTCTCAATAAGTTCAGGGTCTCCAAACCTTAGATTAAGCGTCATTAAAAATGTCTTTTGCCTCTGGGTCTACACTAGATGAGGAAGTTTTACAAAAAACCATTGCACATTCACGGCTGTCCAAGCAATGTCTGCAAAACCTCATGTACCCATAAAATGCCCATCACAGGTGTAAAGCTTTGGGTGCAATACCCAGGATTAGGCCTATTGGTTTAGTCCACGTGAACCAGTGCTGTCTAAACCATGTTGGTTCCCAGTGCACATGGGAAACCACAAGCACTGCAACTGCACTAGCTCACTGGAGCCTTCTCTGTCCCACCTTGCAGTGCTGCCTCTAGCCGTTCTGGTCACTCCTACATAGATACCTCAAGAGGCCCAGCAAGCAATGCTACAAACACAGCTGCAAGTGGAGTGTGGGAGTGGATGAGCCTCAATGCCTCTGTCAGAGCCAGCAGCGCTGTAGGGATGCCCTGGAGGCCGCAGGGATGGACACGGGAACCAACCATGTCATGCAGTTGGGATCCCTGCGATGTTTTCTCAACATGCTGTGGGTGTGACTCTGGAGAGGGGAATGTGACTGTGCTGAAGAAACTTTAAACAAACCAAACCTGCTAAAATCATGTCGGGTCACTTCCTGCTTTCCCCCTGTGGAAATTAAATAGAAACCATTGAAACGGCAGGGAATTTTTTGAGAAGATTAAGGGCCAGATCCTCAGCTGGTGTAAATTGGTGCAGCTCCACGGAAGTTAACAGGGTTATGTAGGTTTACCGAAGCTGAGGATCGGGTGCTAAGTGTATTTCTATGACACTCCCATAGTGGCAAGTTCTCTTGCCCAAATTAAACATCATCTCACCCCTCTTAACACCCACCTGCTAGGTTCATGGCCTGCACACAGAAAGTTAGATACTCTTTCTGAAAGGTTGTAACATAACATTATTTTATTTCTTAGAATTCAGAAATCTAACACACAAACAATCAAATGCAGAGAGACCAAGCAGGCTGCTCCCTAAGGCAGAGAGGCACCACTCAGCCCACCTTGCTCTACGCTGGCTTTTTTGCAGACTGGACTTTCTGCAGAAGACCCCCAGACTGCACACTTCCCTACAGAGGTCCCTGAGCCTCTAACTAGGATCAGGAAACCCCTTATATTTAAAGTGATAGCTTGTAATTTAAACACAGTTTTCAACATACCATACTACTCATCCTTTATTTCCCCTTCACTTCATTTAGCCTCTCCTCTGGTTAGCAGATCACACAGGATCCAGGAGAAAGAGGGGTCTTTTCTAAACCAATGCAAGTTGTTTCAGAATGTCATGTAATTCACTCACGCCAAGGAATGCTGCTCAAACTCACTCCACCTTCCTGCTTGTGCTGGTGTTCACTATCTGCATTCTACCGTGTTTCCCCGAAAATAAGACAGTGTCTTATATTAATTTTTGCTCCCAAAGATGCGCTACGTCTTATTTTCAGGGGAGGTCTTATTTTTCCTGGAGCTTCGGGGCCTTATATTCCGGGGTGGCCTTATTATCGGGGAGGTCTTATTTTCGGGGGATGTCTTATATTACAGCGAGAGGCAAAACTGGAAGTAGGTCTTATTTTCGGGGAAACAGGGTAGTACCACCTAGAGAACTCAGTGAAGATGAGGGCCCCATGATGCTAGGGGCTGTACATACATATTGTAAAAAGTCCCTGCCTCAGAAAACTTAGTCTTTTTCTATGTCTACTGCACTCATCTTTGTATCCCAGCATCCCCTACCATGACCACTTCCCCAGCCTCTCCTGATCATGTCCTCCCAACCCCAATGAGTTTACCTAGGAAATGTTCTAAAATCCACAGGTTTGTCCACTTCCATCTCCAGTCCTTTTGAAACCCAGAGATTTCAGTGCTTAGTCACTTAAAAGTTTTGCTGCTTTTATTATGCCAGCATAGTCAAAGCAGAACCACAACTCCCATCTCCACCCCCCGAAGTGCAGACATAGTCTTACCAGTATAAAAGTGCTTATAACAATAGAGCTGATTTTGATTTGGCGATGCAAAATCAGTCATCCCAGGATACAGCACCTTATACTGGTAAAACTGCACCTATGCTAGGACTTTTACTGGAATAGCTATACTGGTAAAAAACAAAAAACAAAATCCACACCCCTAACTAACATAATTCTGCTGGGAAAACTTCTTACATGTAGACCAGAACTGAGACATGAGTGGCCACATTTTAAAGTGCCCAGTGGGAGTGGTTGGGGGCTGCTAGATGTCCTGGTATTAGGGGCTTTGTTTTATGGGATACTACTAGCCCTACACACACACACACACACTCACTCTATCTGGTCACCTTAAGGGCTGCGCACTTTGAAAATACACACACACACACTCTCTCTCTCTATCTGGTCACCTTAAGGGCTGCGCACTTTGAAAATCTAGCCACATAATAAGTGCTATAAGGAAGAATGAAAAACCCAAAGCTTGATCCCAAGCAAGAGATCTGACCCCCCAAAAAGAAGAGGTGCCAGACACTCCCTGAAGTCCCCGGGTTTTATTTTCTGTGGGAGGTGCTCAGATACGATGGCGGTGGGTACAAAACCCTACGGTGATTAGGTCGCTGTGGCAGAGATGGAGCATCTATGCCCTGTTCCGCACCTCACCCTTCCATAGCCCGTATTTTCTCACATTCTTACTCTGAGCCCCTACAGTCCAAAGTGAGGAGTCCAGTGGCCATTGTCTGGCCCCTTTGCTTCACAGCAGCTAGGTTTTGAAACAATGGTTTCTTTTGGTTTAAATATTTGGGAGTGTTAATAGATGATTTCCATAGACAGATGGTCCTTCGGGGGGGGTGGCGGGAGGTAGGAACAAACCTGAGCAGTACTGGGCAGGAGCTCAGGCCCTGCACTCTCGCTGCTACCGTTGGGCCAGTGCCAATATTTGTTGTACCACTTCACAGGCGTTTCAAACCAAACTAGCTGTGCACTTGGTAACCATCATAATAAGAGCTGCAGACATCTGCCAGTTACTGCAGGTGAAGCCAAAGCATTTGGTTGAAAAGGGGGTTTATGAAAGAAAATGCTTCCACTCCCTGGGCCACATTCTGGTCTCTGGTGTAAATCTGGAGTAACTCCTTTAGAGTCTGTGGAGTTACTCTGGATTGACTATCTTATAAATGAGACCAGAATTTAGCCCAGTCTTTCTGTGATTTGTTTAAATAACCCACTTGCTCTCAGCCCTGCCCCAACTTTTCATATGCACAACTTTTCAGCTGCATCTAGTCCCAGTTTAATTATGGGAAGAAGGGGAGGCTGGTAGGCATGTTACAAAGGAACAGATTTGGGGGGTGCAAGGTGGCTTGGAGCCACGTGCTTGCCAAGCAGGAGTAGACATCAGGGTAGCAAGTGTGGGAAGGACCCACTCCCTGCACTAGTCTCATGGAATAAAAAATGAGCAGCTCTGCCTGCTCCAATGCAGCGCTGCTCCAGTGCAGAAGAACAATACACTTATTACGTCAGACCAATTCAGTGCAGGTGCCAGGGTGACAGTGCTGGAGACGGACACCCTCTGTCCATGGGCACCACACAGATACAGCAGAATGCTGCTTTCTCTATCCCACGGGGCGTCAGTCCTGATCCCCCAGGAGGCATCTCTAGGGCTTGGAGAGGAGCTGAGTCTCCAGGTCCTCTACAGTCCTTAGCCTCTTTGCTGAGACTGCCAGCCAGGGGGTCAGTAACAGTGGTGAGGCTGATACGTCTCCAGTGGGAAGCCCATGCACTCCTTCCTCCAGACCACCAAAAATAACACCACCACCACCACCAGCAGCCTGGCTTCCAAGGGCCAGTCCAGTCCATTGACTTAGTGCAGTCAGAGCTGATCTGGATCAAGGTCAGCAGCCCCTTGGCAGGCTACAGGGTTTAAAAGCCATAAGAACCCCTGGGGGCCTCTCTTCTCTCAAGTGCTGTCAGGTGGGTGGCTGCTGGATTCTACAAAATCACCCAGTTTAGGAACAGTCTTAGGGGCAAATCCCAGTGTTGCTGGAGTCAATGGGAGTCACTGATCTTAATAACATCAGCGTTTGGCCCTTGGAAAGTTTTCCATCACAGCTCCCAGTCCCCTTATGGAGGCAGCATCTCCACAGCTCTGCGGGAAAGGACTGAGAACTGACTTAAAGAGACTAGAGGGGTAAGGGGGAAAATCTGCCCCCCCAATAGATCCCTCTGGCTAGGTGTTCCCGGGGCACTGAGACTGCTACTGCCCTTTGAAGAGCACATGAGCAATGGAAAGTCTCAGGAATTAGGAAGTTTGCAGACTGCAGCATTCCTGCAGCACCTGAGAACACTCTTATCCAAGTTGCCTGCTTAGCGCTCTCTCATGTACACAGACACACTCCCTCCCCCAGGGAATCTGATCTAAGAGAAGGAAAAACACCGTGCGGGTCACCTAGTCCATTGTCCCCAACAGTAAGGGCAGAGGAGAGCATCCAGGGTTTGAACCTAGGCAAAAAATCATCTCCGCCCATACCAGCAAGCTCTTGAAAGCACTTTCTGCTGACCAGCAAATAACAATGTAGGTAAGAGCCTCTTCAGGGATCGTGCCAGGGGAGAACCTGTCCCAAGGTTCTCAGCCTATGCACAAGGCAGAAGTGGATCGATTTTAGCAGCACACAGAGGCAGAATCACCACAACATAGTTCCACTGATCAGAGTATAGAGAATTGGAATCCTAATTAGGGTCCATGTTGGACAGGACTGTTCCTTATCATACCGATCCTAAGGCTTGGTCTAGTCTAGATTTAAAACTCCCGAACAATGGAAATCCCACTGCTTCCCTTTGGACACTGTCCCTACATCTCTGATAGGAAGCACCTTCAGATTTCTAGCCTAGAATTTCTTCTTAATTTCATCCCACCTTAAATAATTCCCCTCTCGTCCTTGGAATATTAGGCTGGGACAGACTTTTATATCCCCCCCCCCCAAGCTCCTGCGATTTATTCCTTAGCCAAGCTATGCAAACGCCACCTTGCAAACTTGGGGGGGAGAAGGGGGGAGCATCGCAAAGTCTGATTTTGGTTGCAAACTCCTTGGGGCAGGGACTTGCCTGCAAAGCACCATGGACTGAATGGGTGCAGCACAAACCTGAGTAATAGACCAGACCCACAGGCTCTGTAATTACTAGTAACTCTCCATGCTCAGGCAAATTGCCACCAATCTCAGCGGGAGTTTGTGTGAGTAAGGACTGCAGGGTTTGATCCCATAATAATTAATTCCCATATTTGGCTCTTGTAGCCTTCCTTCGTAACTCAGGCCCCTTGATCTTTGCTGTTGCTAATTCCTTGGCATATCTGCTGCTGCAAATCCCCTTTGGGGGGAAAAAAAATCATTCAACAACCAGGTCTCCAAATATTGAAATTCACACCCTGTGGCTGTGCAACCACAGAGCGAATCCCCCACGCCCACCCAGACAAAGAGCACCATTGTTGGGAGCAGGGACTTACCTTCACCTTTGCTGGAGGGAAGAAAGGGCTAATTCTGCCAGGTGAGCTGCAAATGTGTCAAGAAAGCCCAGGCAGAGAGTTGCTCCCCAGGTAGAGGTGTGCAGAGGACTGTGCTCAAATATAAACCAGTGAGTCATTTATAAATCACCTCAGTCAAGGGGACTGAGGGCTGTGCTTGGCTCCTGATTGGCTTGCTGGGCTTGTTACGAAGTGATTGCAAGCAAGTACACCCAGGCTAAGCCCAGGAGATAGCAAGAGAGATAAGGAGAGATCTGAAGAAGGACAGCTTTTTTAGCCCCCCTCCCTTTCAGAATTAGGCTGTTTGATCCCATTGTACAATTCCCTCAATACACCCAGGCCCTCGGAGACAATAGAACATATTGAGTGTCCCCACGGGTCCCCCCAGCGTTCGGACTCCCATTGTGGGGAGAAGATGCTTTTGTTGACCTGGGCTACGGTTTCCTGGCGCATTGGACAGTGACTCCAGCCTGTCTTTGTGTTCTGGCTGCCTCTCAGCATCGGACAAGGACAATGGAGTGCATTGTGCCAGGTCCTGGACTCCCAGAGGTTGGGCTTTGAACTGAGGATTGGCAGGGGAAAGCGGTTGCTTTCTTATTTCCACATTCAAAGGGATGAGAGGGGTGGAAAGGACAGAGGAAGCCACGGTTGGTCTGTTAGGCGGCGAGCACTGAGATTCCCCACACCGATGGGGCTCTGCCTGGAGAAGAGATTGAGAGACTGTCGTGTGAATAAGAATCACATCGGCAGTGATGTTATAGTGAGAGTAAAGTTGTCCAGGGCCATCAATCCTCATTGCTTCAGAGCATTATCTCCAGGGAGGGTCAGGAGGGAATGTTCATCCACTCTCCCGTTGTACAGAACTGCACATGCGAGTGCAAAAGGAGAGTTTTACAACATCCTCAAGTGCACCCACCATGGGATACTGATGGAGAGTAGTGATCAAGCTGTAATCCATTGGTCTCTTTCCATATGGTCCAGAGGTTGGGTCCAATCTTGTAAGGTGCTGAGCACCCAAGTCTCTTTGAAGGTGACCAGCACGTCAGAGGATCCAGCCCTTAAGATTTTAAAAACATGTATTATTATTATTTATTACTTATTTATATTATCGTAGCACCTAGGCCCTCAGTCCTGGCCCAGGAGCCCATTGTGCTAGCTGCTGTAGAAACACAGAACACCGAGGCAGCCTGCCTCCAGGAGCATAAAATCTAAGTATAAGACAAGAGGCAACATACGGGCATAGTCAGATGGGGGAGCACCAGGAAGCAATGGTCAGCATGACAGGCAGTGGTCTCTGTACACCCGCAGACGAGTTGTTGTCAAGTTTGAAAAGCCGGAAGAAAGATACCAGTGTGGAGTGTGTGTTTGCTGGGGAGGACTCCAGCTAGGATTGGGGCATGTTCATGGAGTTCTCTTCTCCAGACGAGATACGTGGTTGCAATTCCCTTGCCTTTCAGCCTCTGCACTTCCTCAGGATGGGTTGCGGGACGAGTGGATGAGGAGCATTATTATTTTTTTGTATTACGATAGCCCCTGGCAACACCCAGTCCAAGCTCAGGGCCCCGTTGTGTGAGGTACTGTACAGACAAGTACCAGATCCTCCCCCAGCAACAAGGAGAGCAGAGATTGTGCTGGCCCCAGCCCTGCTCGGCCCCAAGGATACCAGCCTGTCCAGACCAAGGGAGCAGCAGAAGGTGCCTTTGTGGGGACATCTCAGTGTCTCTGAGGCTAAAGGAATCGATACACTTGTTCCAGTGGAGATGGGGTGCCCATCTCCCCCCCACGCCTGATGGCAAATGGAGATGCTCCTGGGGAGAGGGGAGGGAGGGGCAATAGTGGTTGTTGGCATAGAAACGAGGTCATGTAGGCTCAGGCATTTGGGCACCAAGAGGAGAGACATTCCCTCCCCTCTGTGGATTATTTATTCAAAATGAACATCTGAGACAAGGCTGCTGGTGGGGGGGCATGACAGGGAAGTGTTTGGTGGTGGGACGAAGGAGGGACATAAGAAGGAAAAGCAAGCCCTTCTCCCTTTGTGAATGAAAAACTGGGACAGCCCACAGTACAGGGCAGGGTGGGAAGATGTTTAAAATCCAGACGGGATGTTTTTCTAAATGCTCTGCTCTAGGAATTATTGTGGGGCAGGTCTCTGGCCTGGGTTATGCAGGAGGTCAGACTAGATGATCACAATGGTCCCTCCTGGCCCTGGAATCTATGAAGACAGTGCCTGCCTCATGGGGCTGGCAGTCCAGGTGTCAGGCAGGACGTGACAGGTCGATGAAAGAGACGGATGGGCTGGGGAGGGTCGGAGGGTGAGGTAACCAAATGAACAGAGTTAAGCAGGAAAATAGACATTCTGGCTGGCCATCTGCCTCACCAATGCCCAAGGCCTGTAGGCATCATGGCTGAGGAAGGTTTCAAGGAGGGGTTCAGCCTTACTAGTGTTCTTAAAACCCACTCTCAGGATGAGGGCTTGAGGGGCTTTTCAAGAAATAACTCTGGCGCAGTCAATGCCCAGCTCTTGGGTGCTTGGCCACACCCAGCCCTCTGCGTGTGTGACCCACAGAGCACAGACACTCGGTGCCAGAAGATGGGTAGGGACCCAGCATTGCCATTCCGATATGTGCTGCCCACTTGTGAGCTCAATAGCGCTCAAGACTCATGTTTCCCTAGGTGCGCACAGAGAACTGGTAAGGGGACAAACTGAGAGTGAGAGGAAAGAGAGGGGGCAGAGGGGACAAGGAAGATGAGGGGGGGGATGGAGAGAGCCGGTTTGGGGTGACAGAGGGCAGAGAGAGGGATGGGGATGGGTAGACAAGGCAGAGATATGACACTTTATGCCAAGTTCCCAGCAATTAACTTGCCCTGAGATTCCCTGGGGAAAGAACTCTGATGCCTTGTTTATTCCAAATCACAGGCCCCATAGACACCATCAATTTCTCACCATTAACCATCATTAATTCAGGAAGCTAATCACAGTGTCCAAAGTGAGCAAAAGCAACGTTCTGCCAGTCCAGCCGATAAGTGGGAGCCGGGGGTTGATTCATTGCCTTCTGAGAGACAGAGGCAATAATTGCCCAATGGTTCTGTAAATATCATTAATTACCCGTATCACTTTCTTGTAAAAGGGCAGCTTGATATTAATGAGCGTAGGAAGCCCTCAGAAACAGGAACCCCGTGAGGGCCATGGGCAAAACCATTCCAGGTTCAACAGCTCAGTGTGGTTCTAGCCCGGCTCCCTTCAGCAGCAGGGATGGTGATTTGCCTCCTGAACTCCATTATTAGTATCATTTGCGTGACGGTGGCACCTAAAGATCCCCACCGAGACTGTGCTTGGCTCTGTACAGACAGTCGCTGCCCTGGAGAGCTTGCCATCTAGACAGACAAAAGAGTGGGAGGGGAACTGGAGGCTCAGAGAGGGGCAATGACTTGCCCAAGGTCAGTGACCAAGTTGGAAATAGGACCCAGGAGTCCTGGCCGTCCCATGCCTCCCTTCTAATCATGATCCCACTCGTTTTGTAAACCTTTTAGCCACAGCATTCGCAGAGTAGGTCTATTAGAGGTGTGACTGCAGCATGTGGAGACCTACCCGAGCAAGCTTGGATCCAGCCAGCTCCTATAACAATGGCAGTGAAGCCACCCACGGCAGCATGGGTTAGCCACTCAGGTATATACCCAGTGTCCCAGGCAGGTCTGTACAACCCATGCTGCTGTGCTACCAGGTCTTCATTGCTATTGTCACTGGAGCTAGCGCGATCGGAGCTAGCTCAGCTACGTCTACACGCGATGCAGTGCGGGCACACCAACAGTTGGCAAAACTGGATGCATTAGGGTTGCCAATCCTCCAGGATTGTCCTGGAGTCTCCCGGAATGAAAGATTAATCTTTAATTAAAGAGCATGTCATGGGCTGACACCTCCAGGAATACATCCAACCAAAGCAGGCATCCCTAGGATGCTCTCTCTGCCCTGTAAAGCCCCTGCTACTCCCACAGCAGGAAATGGGGCACCATGGATCCCCCTGAATGCACTGAGCAGTGTGTGTGCCGTAGCAGAGTATAGGCATCATGCATGGGGCCAGCCCAGACACTGAGCTCAGGGAGGAGTCCCTGCCCTTGGTTTAGACTTGACAAAAAAATCCAACCAGTTTGCAACGTACCCAAAAAGTGGAACCCGATAGCCAGTGTTGGCTCATTGCAAAATTGAGGGGACAGCTGCAGTCTAAAGCAATGGCAGCAGCAAGTGAAACATAATCGATTCCAGACAAGGAATCTGCCGTCATTTCTGCCCTTTGCATGGTGTGCTATTTGTGTCAGGCCGTGGTGCCGCGTGAGCTCGTACAGGCTCCTGGCAGGCACGGGACGGTGGGCCCAGAGGCCTATTTGCTGAGCTCTGGCAGATGGAATAAGAGAGCTTAAAGATTAATTATATTCAGATCCAAAATCTGAACAGTTTTAGTGACCCGGCAGCAAAGCTACCAGGCTCTGAGCTATTGGCACATGTGCAGATCCAACCCCTCTAGCCGCCTGTTATCCTGCCTCCAACAATGACCAGTCCTACGTACCTTGGAGGAAGATATAAGGAACCTTGTAGCAGACAAGTATGGAATAATCTGCCCCTAGGGGAAGTTTTCCAGTGACACCCTCAGCCCTATGCTACCTGTGTAACTTCCTAGAGACCCACTAGTTCAGGGGTCCCGTATGCACAGAGCCACAATCCCCTCGGCCTCGTTCTGGGTGCAGAACAACCTGCATGAGGACAGCACACAGGATACGGGATGCAAAGCCCGGTAAAACCTACCCATGGCTGCTCCTGGTGCTAGGTGCTTTGCAGGACACCAGCTTTGGGGGCAATCTCAGATGTGCTCTGTAGATAGAACATTTGCTTCCTCCAAGATCTCCCCAGCAGGGTGTGGAATAGAGCAGCCTCTCTAAACAGAGGCAAGTCACTAGCCTTTGTGGCATGAGAGTGGTGGTGTCAAGGACAAAACCCAGGTTATTGAGAGCATCAGTAGAAAGCTGCAAACTGGGGCTTAGCCTCCACAGAAAGAACCCAGGAGGCAATAGCTAGTGGAGATCCCAGCTCAAAGGGAGGCAATCCAAAGGCAGAGGCAATCCTCCAAGCGATTGGAACTTCTGTTCCGGAAGTATGGCAGTTTCCCCCTGCACGAGGCATTACACCGAATTCCTGGTGGGCGTGATCCTGTGAGGTGCTCAGCCCCCTACTGGATCAGGCCCCATAGGTCTATTGAAGATCTTTTGCCAATTTTTTCAAGAGTCGGCACCACATTGCCGACCTCTGGCTCAAGTAACTATGATTCTGCCTTCAGTTCCCCCTCTCCCCAGCCCCAGCTGGAGGCTGCATTTGCCTGTACTTCCTGTCCTAAACTGCAGTGCTGTGAAACAGCTGCCATATTCCACTCCATTCCGTGCTGGCTGGGATGGAGAGAGAGGGTGTGCGCACGTGTGTGCGCACGTGAGAGACAGAGAGAGCAATCAGTGTGCAGGAAGCTTTGCGAGATGTCAGTGAACACTGAAAAGATGGGAAAGAGGAAATGGGGCTGCTCTGGCTCGAACCTCACGACCCTGATTGTGCATGCTGTGCAGCTCTTTATCGCCTGCCGTGATAACAATACCAAGCAGGGGCTGTGTGGGTTTGTTTACAAGTGATTAATATTAGTGGATAGATTGCACTCTCTGCGGTAATAATTCAGTACTAATTTATTGCTAAGAACCCTGGGAAACCTGCCCTGGAGTTCATGGCTATGACTTACAGGAGGGAGGGAGAACGGCTGCCTTGGGATGGAGGGGACAGGAGCACACGGGGATGCATGGTGGGGTTACTCATATGGAGTTGCTGATCCTGGCAGGTGTCCTGCAGTCTCCAGGGATCCTAGCTGCTTCCCCTTTCTGCGGCTCTAGTTTTGCTTCTGGGGGTTCATTTCGGTTTGTTGTGCAGAGATGAGTCCTCCAGGCAAAACGAACATCTGGATTCCAAACATGCCAAAGCTCATGAGCGTTGGGATTTGGGTGTGGGTCAGACCCATTACAAAGCAAAATTCAATCCATGCCTGGAGGGGGTAGTTGAAACCCCAAATAGCAGGGGTGCTCCGATCAAAGATTATAATAATCCACCCCGTTATAAAGAGAAGGGGGCAAACTGGATTCCATACTGGGTTTCTGAAACTTGCACGGCGAGGGGTCCGGTCCTGGGGAATCAGTTCAGACCCAACCCTTGTCCTGTATTATAAGTAGAATATCACTTCATACCATCAATGATGAGCCTATGACAGCTTGTCCTGAGGATGCTCCTAATTTATTGACTGGTCCCTCATTGTCCTGCTGGAGGATGATGGGGGCAGAGACCTCTAGAAGCTCAGAACCTCTTCTGTGTGTGCAGCTCTGATTACATTCAGTTGTTGTTTTTTCCTAACCTGCCTCTGGACTCTGTAACTCTTATTCCAAACACCCCTGGGCTTATATACGATTGAGTAAACAACATTCCTTTTGCTCAAAATGGTACAGAAAAGTTATCTGATGCCCTGTAGTCCAGGCTACCATTAGCCTGATAACTCTCCCTCCCCCAATCCATGCTACAATCAGCATCAACATTTTGCCCCCTCCCTCCTTGCATTTCCTTCCTTTCTGCTCCCCCTTTGCTGCCAGTGGCATAAAATAAACTAAAAGGGTTAAGAAGAAACAAAACAACATTTTCTAGCCTCGGAGCGGAGTTTCCTCTTTTCCTGTTTCTGTTTCTATTTCTTCTTCCCGTTCACTTGTCCTTTCCGTCTCTTCTTCCACCATTTCCTGAGATTGGAAGCTCCTTGGGGCAGGGACCGTATTTTTGCTCTGTGTTTGTGCTGCACCTAGCACAATGGGCTCCTGTTCCAGGACTGGGGCCCCTAGGCACTGATGATCATTTTCATTATCAGACCATTTTCTCTTTTTCATCCTGCGGTTGTTTCTCCCCATGGGTCACGGCAGCCTCCCCACTCTCTGTCTAGGTGGGTTGGGCGTGAACAAGCCAGAAGTGCCAAGGATTTTCCAGTGGAATAGGTGAAAATGTAAGATGGTGACAGGAGGCTAACTAGCTTCTCCTAGCCACTGCCCACCTGATGTTCTGAGCCCCCTGCAGTGAGCCACCTGCTTACCGTAGTCTCCTTTTAGCCCAGGAGTTGTACTTCTTGGACAGGAACCAGGAAAACAAAGTGACCCAAAGTGTTTGTGAAAATTCTTTTTCTTTCTTAGCAAAGCTGCTCCCTTTCAAAGTATCTGCTATTATCTCCTTCATGCAGCAGGGGCTCTGAGGTCTGACATGCTCTACACAAACGCACAAAGGCATTTTGATGCTTCAGCATTAACATTTGTAAGTCTGAAGATGGGGTGATTTCATGCCGGTGATTAGGAGACATTCCAGTCAAGGCCCCACACCCTGGACATTGATGGGTTGGGGAAGAGGGGGTACATTTGAGCATTGGTTATATACACTGCCGTAGATGTAACTAGGTGGGTGAATTTTCAGCTCCTGGTCACATTGCATGTGCCCATGCAGACCTTTGCAGAGAAAAGAAAAGAGGGATGAACCTGCCGATGAAGCCTTCATGAAACAGGGCTGAACACATTGGGCCAGAAACTCAGCATCGCTCCATAGGCTTCAATGGAACTCCCCTGATTGACACTGGCTGAGAATGTGACCCATTTAGGCCTTGCCTCCAATTGCAAACAAACCACGTTTGTCCCCCGCGTAGCTGCATTTGTTGCTGACGCCCGTGGACAATTTGTACATGACGTGTTCTCGTGCAGAGAAGAGTTAAGCAGCTAGCACTGTATTCTCTCTCCCCACACCGGCTTCCTGCAGGGCAGGGGCATGCGGCCATACTCTGCCTCCTATAAAACGACTGGCCTGCCTGTGACTCGATTACATGAGACCTCCCAAGAGCGTGGCTGAAGGTTCCAGGTCTCCACAGAAGACCCATTGTTTCAGGGAAAGTCCTTCCTTATCCTTTTATTTCATCTAATCCTTCCTGATCCTCTAGCCGTTTTCCTGCTTTGACCATCTTGGTTTGAAAAACAACAGCCAAATACCCCTATCCGCCATGCCCCCATCCCTCACCTTGGGAACCCATCCTGCACCTTTGCATCATCACACACGCCAGGGCAACGAGACGGCCATTCTGATCTGGTAGCTTTGAGGTGCCTTGGCCATTCACTTCGCAGTGGGGGTAAATGATGGCACAAGGATGGAGGGAACTGGAGAATCAAGCCCTTTCTCTCTTCCCCAGCAGACAAAGAACCCCAAATCTTTAAGCTGAAGGTGGCCTAGATAACCTTGTCTTCACTGCAATGCTGCGAGGTCTGGTTTCGCAAACTGGCACAAGGGTCAAAAGCTTTACCCATGTAGGAATGAGGAACGGAAAGTCCTGGGAGGAAACAGCTGGATTATTTACAGCACCAGAATAAAGGACAGCATGCAAAGAGGCTCCCAGCTTTCTAGTTTCATGCAGCTCCAGCAGGACTCTTGATGCAAAATTACTTAAGGGGCTGGATTTAGTGCTGGTGAAAGGCATTCCTTGCATAGGGAGCCCTCTGTTTATCTACAGGGTAGGTTTCCCAGTTCCCACACACATACTGTCAGCCTGGCTCAGCCCTGATGCACAGGGGCACTTCCTCTGTTGTTGACAAGGGCAGTTCCCGGCCTGTCCACTGAGTCTGTCAATTAATGCAAAGCATGGTGGTGAGACCTACCAAACTCATCGCATCAGTGCCACCAAACATTTAGTAGATGGGAACAACTTTTAAGCCCTAGTGAGCTAGGCTGGATGCATACAAGTGCGAGGTTCTGCTGCTCCTTAACAATGTCCCGAGGCATCTAGCTTCACCAACGATACCCTCTTGAGAATAAGCCTTGCTTTCTGGAAAGGTATGTTTATTAAATCAAGCTCTGACCTCTTTGGAGCTTACAGGCAGGGTCTGCCACTCTCTGCATACACAGGCAAAATTTCCCACACGTCTCCTTCAGACAAACCCTATAATTACTGGTGCTCCACCCTGCTCTTTAAAGGGACAGCTCCCCAAACCAAAACACTAAAAATACAGCAATCAGACTGCTATGAACACATCCTCCACATGTGCCTCCAAATACAATGTTTTGCAATATAAAATAATTTCATCCTTTATTGCAGGGTCGTCATATTATCCTATGTATACATCTCCCGCACAGGTCAGCGGCAGCATTCGAACACAGGACTTTGGTCCTAGAGGATAGTCCTCCTCCACTTCAGCTGGGGGGGCAATTGGTGGGAACACACGCCATTACGCTCCATGAGGGTCGACAGGACACGCAGGCTTCCAGTGTCTTACCCAACTATTTGCAAACTCACATTAGCATTCTGGGGCTCAGGATTCCTGGGTTCTTTTCCTGGGTCTGGGAGCAGAGTGTGGGCTTGCGGTTAGAGACACCATTGCCAAATATAGTTTGCTCCTTGTGGGGAATGTCTGCAGGGAGAGGATGTGGGATGTCTGGATCTAAAACCATCAGTCTCTATGGCTATGTCGGCAAAACTTATGTCGCTCAGGGGTGTGAATATTCCACCTCCCTGAGCGACATAAATTACACCGACATAAGTGTTCGTGTGCACAGCGCTATGTCGGCAGGAGAAGCTTATGCTGCTCGCAGAGGTGGGTTTTTATGCCAAGGAGAGACCTCTCTCACATCGGCATGGATAGTTTTCACCAGACGCGCGGTAGAGGCCCAGCTTGATTGGTACAGCTGTGGCACTGCAGCGCTGTACGCACAGACATGGTCTAACACTTCAGCTAAAGGACCACGCCCATTATTACAGGATCCTCCCCGTCGTAGGGTCCCAGAGCTCGGGCTGCAGCCCAAGCCCAAATATCTCCACGGTTTACTGCCCCACAGCCCAAGCCTCGTGAGCCCGCGTCAGCTGACCCCTGCCAGCCCCGGATGTTTAACTGCAGTGTAGACGTCCTCAAAGATCCTCCCCGTGTTAGCATGGGTTATACAAGTGCAAAATTTGGGCTGTCTGTTCCAAAAGGCAACATTGCAAAGTGGACGGGACCTGAATTTGTTGTATTAGTGACCAATGTTCTATTCCCAGCTGCCCCTGAATTGACCTTGTGCATTCTCTCATTTATCTTATCTGTAAAATAGGTGCAGGATAATTGCCTCCCCTAAGGTAGCAGTGTGCAAATGCTGAATAAGGTTTGTGAAGGCACAGAAATATTAACAGAACTCAGCAGTAGAGTTGGGATTGGAAGTCATGCGAGCCAGGCTTGTAGCTTAGTACACTGTCCTCGAGGGGGCTAGGTTATAGCGTGGGGTAAGGCTGCTGTATCTCTCATAGAAAATGCATTACATTTAGTGAGTTCATCGGCAGGAATGAATGATAGCTCGGAAGAATACATGAGCGTCACACAAGATGAGTGTCACCTGGCAGGTCTGGAGGTTGCAGAAGTTTGGGAAAAGAACTCTGGACCTGAAAATACCCTTGCCTGACAGTGAACATAAACAGAGAGATATCGTTGAAGCCAATAGAAGTGGAACCTTCAATGAACCGACACACATTGCATTGCTGTGGACATCGGGCAAGAAACACAGAGAATCTCAGCAGCTCGCTAAGCTCCGTCTAGTCCTGTCGGTGGTTCTGAGAGCTATTGCATAGCCTGACATACTTGAAAGTAGGCTGACCAGATAGCAAGTGTCAAAAATCGGGACAGGAGGTGGGGGGTAATAAGTGCCTATGTGAGAGAAAGACCCAAAAATCAGGACTGTCCCTATAAAATCGGGACATCTGGTCACCCTACTTGAAAGTGGAGGAGAGAGAAAGAGAGGAGAGTCTGGAATAAGGAAAGAAGAACTTGCAGCCTGGGTAGACCAATAACTGAGTGTGGTTATAGCAGCGCTGCATGAGTCTGGCTTTTTGTATTCTACTCCTGACTACTGCCCTACTGCTTGGGGAGGTCATTAAAGCCAAAGTGTTCAAACCTGAGTGACTGATGTTCGGCACCTAACTAAACAGCCTGAGCTCCCACCACGCCAGACGTATCCTGGAGTAACTGAGAGCAGAATCCAGCCCACTATCACTCGTAAATAAAGAACTGAGAGCCTGATTCTGTTCTCACTTATACCAGTTTTAGGCAGGCTCTGACTCCATTGTAGTGAATGGCATTACTTCTCATTTATACCAATGTAAGTGTGCCCAGAATCAAGCCCTGGGTATATGTCATTTACCCTAGAAAGAGTTTGCAGGCAACATGAGTTTAGAGCTCAGTAAAACCCACTAGACAAGCACAGTATATTTTCTAGCTGGGAAATCTGGCCCTTTTGTCATACCAGGGCATACAAATCTTGAACGGCTGCACGCCTGTGCCTCATCCGCAGTTCTAAAGAAAATATTGACGAGTTTAGGGCTGGTCTATGCACACTTTTGGTACCAATATAATTATATCAGTTTAGTTAAATTGGTGCAACCCACTACTCTAGTGTGGACACGGCTACACCGATATAAAGCTGTAAGTAAAGTTACATCGGCATGAACACTTTCCTATGGGTGTAAATGCATGGACACCAGGGGATATAATTATGGGTACAAAGACTGTGTGTAGATCAACCCTTAAAAGACCTGTTGGCATTTAACATAGAAGTCACAAGGAGGGATTTTCATACCTATTTTTCAGCAGCGGTGTAGCTGACCTGGCACTGCCAACAGGCTATGAGACATTAGGCTTTACCTTTGTGATCATTTTATCTGTAGAAAAGCTGTCCCTGGCACAGGACTGAATCTTGTCTGTCCTGGGTCAAAGGCAGGAGAATTTGGGGGAGTAAAATTCTACATTTGAAAATAATTCTGCATTCGAAAGTAGATACATCCCCATGGCTAGGAGAAAGTGCTCATAGGGTTGGAATGTCAGAATAAGATCCACAGGAGCAGAGTTGGTGGGTAGAGGGCGGGTGAATTGGTTAAAGGTGCACAATAAATTCATTCATAATATGGCATGGCACCTCATCACATGGTTCTGCAACTGATCACATGGTTCTCACCTCCACATATACATACTGTGACAAAGTTCCTCCTCTATCTTGGTGGGTCCTGTGCTTATTGGCGGATTTTCTTGCCTCAGAGATTCACTATGTGGGTTGGGGAACAGCCCAGAGACCTTCCCTTCTGGAAGAACCCACAGTCCAGGTCAATTGGGAGGTTTGGGGGGAACCCGGGCCGGCCCTCTACTCCGGGTTCCAGCCCAGGGCCCTGTGGACTGTAGCTGTCTATAGTGCCTCCTGTAACAGCTGCATAACAGCTACAACTCCCTGGGCTACTTCCTCATGGCCTCCTCCAAACACCTTCCTTATTCTCACCACAGGACCTTCCTCCTGGTGTCTGATAACACTTGTGCTCCTCGGTCCTCCAGCAGCACACCCTCTCAGCTCCTTGCGCCTCTTGCTCCCAGCTCCTCACACTCGCACCACAAACTGAAGTGAGCTCCTTTTAAAACCCCGGTGCCCTGATTAGCCTGCCTTAATTGATTCTAGCAGCTTCTTCTTAATTGGCTCCAGGTGTCCTAATTAGCCTGCCTGCCTTAACTGGTTCTAGCAGGTTCCTGATTACTCTAGTGCAGCCCCTGCTCTGGTCACTCAGGGAACAGAAAACTACTCATCCAGTGACCAGTATATTTGCCCTCTACCAGACTCCTGTACCCCACTAGTCTGGGTCTGTCACAATATACATGCATATACATGAGTTGTGTAATGTGTATATATGTGTATCCCTGTGCATATCTAAGCAGGCCCAGATAGCTTGCATCCAAAATTTTAAAAGAGCAGGCTGAGGAGCTCACTGGACCATTAATGTTGCTTTTCAATAAGTCTTAGAACACAGAGGAAGTTCCAGAAGGCTGGAAGAAATCTAATGGTGGGCCAATTTTTTAAAAAGATAAATGGGATGACCCAAGTAGTTATAGGCCAGTCAGCCAGACATTGATCCCAGGCAAGAGAATGAAGTGGCTAATATGGGACTCGATTAATAAAGAATTAAAGGAGTGTAAAGGAATTAATGCAAATCAACATGGCTTTATGGAAAATACATCCTGCCACACAAACTTGATATATTTGTTTGCTGAGATGACAAGTTTGATTGGTAAAGGTAATAGTGTTGATATAATATGCTTAGACTTCTGTAAGGCATTTAACTGGATATGCCTGCCATTTTGATTAAAAAAATTAGAACAATATAAAATTAACACGGCACACATTAAATGGATTAAAAACTGGCTAACTGATAGGTCTCCAAATGTAACTGTAAACGGGCAGGTGTTTCCAATGGCGTCCCGCAGGAATTGGTTCTTGGCCCTTACACTATTTAACATTTTTATCAGTGACCTGGAAGAAAATACAGAATCATCACTGAATACGTTTGCAGATGACACAAAAATTGGGGAGTAGTAAATAATGAAGAGGACAGGTCACTGATACAGAGCCATCTGGATTGCTTGGCCAGCTGGGCGCAAGCAAGCAATATGCGTTTTAATACTGATAAATATCAATATCAAAGAATGTAGGCCATACTTATAGGATGTGGGACTCTATTGTCGGAACTGGAGACTGAAAAAGATTTGGGGGTTGTGGTGGATAAGCACCTGAACATGAGCTCCCAGTATTACGCTGTGGCCGAAAGAGCCAATGTGATTCTGGGATGCATAAACATGGGAATCTCAAGTAAGAGTAGAGCAGTTATTTTACCTCACTATTTGGCACTCGTGCGACCGCTGCTGGAATACTGTGTCCAGTTCTGGTGCCCACAATTTAAGGAGGACATTGACAAATTGGAGAGGGTTCAAAAAAGAGCAATGAGAATGTTAAAGGATTAGATAACATGCCTTATAGTAATAGACTTCGGGCATGTCTACACTTACCTCCGGAGCGATCGATCCACCAGGGGTCGATTTATCGCATCTAGTGAAGATGCGATAAATCGACCACCGAGCGCTCTCCCGTCAACTCAGGTACTCCACCGGAGCGAGGATCATAGGCGGAGTCGACGGGGGAGCATCAGCAGTCAACCTACCGCAGTGAAGACACCGCGGTAAGTAGCTCTAAGTACGTCGACTTCAGCTACACTATTTTCGTAGCTGAAGTTGCGTAATTTAGACCGATTTACCTCCCCCCCTGTTCCCAGTATAGACCAGGCCTTAAAGGGCTCAATCTATTTAGTTTACCAATGAGAAGGTTACAGGGGTGACTTGATTACAGTCTGTAAGTGTCTATATAGGGAATAAATATTTGACAATGGGCTCTTCAATCTAGCAGAGAAAGCTAGAACATGATCCTATGTTGAAACTAGCCAAAGTTGAAACTAGCCAAATTCAGTCTGGAAATAAGGCGTAAATGTTTAACGATGGGAATGATTAACCATTGGAATGATTTACCAAAGCTCATGGCGAATTTTCCATCATTGACAATTTTTAAGTCAAAATTGGATATTTTCCAAACAGTTCTGTGCTAGGAATTACGGTGAGGAAGTTCTGCGGCCTGGGCTCTACAGGAGGTCAGACTAGATCAGTGGTTCTCAAAGCCGGTCCGCCGCTTGTGTAGGGAAAGCCCCTGGCGGGCCAGGCTGGTTTGTTTACCTGCTGCGTCCGCAGGTCCGGCCGATCGCGGCTCCCACTGCCCGCGGTTTGCTGCTCCAGGCCAATGGGGGCTGCGGGAAGCGGCAGCCAGCACATCCCTCGGCCCGCGCCGCTTCCCGCTGCCCCCATGGGCCTGGAGCGGCGAACCGCGGCCAGTGGGAGCAGCAATCAGCGGGACCTGCGGACGCGGCAGGTAAACAAACCGGCCCAGCCCGCCAGGGGCTTTCCCTGAACAAGCGGCAGACCGGCTTTGAGAACCACTGGACTAGATGATCCCTTCTGGCCTTGGAATCTATGCAGGAGCAGCGCCAGGGTTTTTGGTGCCCCAGGCGGGGGTCCTTCCGCACTCCCGGTTGTCAGCGGCAATTCTGCGGCAGGGGGGTCCTTCCGCGCTCCCGATCTTCGGGGCACTTCGGCGGCGGGTCCCGGAGCGAGTGAAGGACCCGCCGCAGAATTGCCGCCGAAGACCCGGAGCGTGGAAGGACCCCCCCGCTGCCGAATTGCTGCTCCCCCAAATCCTGGTGCCCTAGGCGACCGCCTAGGTCACCTAAATGGAAGCACCGGCCCTGAATCTATGAATCTATTTCACCCACTACTGAAATGCAGCCATCTGGGGTGCTACTTCCCAGTATGGATGCTTGTTTGATGACGTTGGTAACATACAGGAACAGGATTGTTGGAGTTACAACATTTGAGTTGCATATTTTAGGCTCTGAATTTAAAGTATTCTCTCCAGGAAGTGAATGCAACTGGTGAGGGGGTGGAGGTGCGGGGGCTTAGTCCTAACACTGAAGTGTGAACTAGAGGACACTTCTTGAGGCCTTAATTCACAATTATTTGTAGCAGAGTTTGTGAAGTGAGTTTCCCTGGTTTATTTTGGTCCTAGGATATTTAATGATATAATTATATAGCACAGGAGATATTTGATGATGTCACTTTTACAAGCCATTGCTAGCTACCTTTTTTGTAGGGTGTAGATTAAAATGCACTTGAGATAAGATAAGGATTATTTGAATGAAAACAGACCCGATACTGCAGAGGTGAGGAAATCTCCTGATACTGGGTTGTGGAGCAGGTAGTTTCAGAAATCCTTTTCTCACACATGACTATTATATTACAGGATAAAACCTTTCTTACATATGGCCCCGTACCAAAAGACAGGCCCGGAGAAAGAATGCAAGAGAGAGGTTCAAATGCAATAATAATTGCGGAACTGAAGTTCCTTCTGAGGCAAAGCTCACTGGGTGAAATTCCCCCCTGTGCCAAGGACCAGAGTAATTTGAGTGTGCGACATGTCCCCATCTGTGACTGATCCAGCCTGTGTCAGTTACAGCCACACCTAGGGAACTACGGCGTGGTAGCAGCTCATGCTTTTAGCTCTGGAAGACCCTATTCAATCCCTGGTGTGCTGGCGAAGCTGGCAACCATCACATATGCACAAGGGTGAATTTCACCCTAGCCGAAGCTAGTCCGGTCTCTGTTCTGCCTCAGGGCTTGTCTGCACAGAGCAGCAGCGCATGCCGGAAGGGTGTTAATGTATCCTTAGGACGATGCTAACACGAACTAGGTACCTTTTAGAGTGGGCCAGCAGGGTTTACACCGGACAGTTAGAGCACAACACATTAGAGCGCCTTACAAATCACCCGTCTCTAGTCAGGGGCGGCTCTATGTTTTTTGCCGCCCCAAGCACGGCAGTCAGGCGGCCTTCAGCGGGCGGTCCGTGGTCACGTGGATTCGGCGGCGTGTCTGCGGGTGATCTGCCGGTCCGGCACCTTCGGTGTGCCTGCCGCCGAATTGCTGCTGAAGCTGCAGGACCGGCGGACCTCCCGCAGGCATGCCGCCGAACGCAGCCAGACTGCCGCCCTCACAGCGACCGGCAGGCTGCCCCCACGGCTTGCTGCCCCAGGCACACGCTTGCTGCACTGGTGCCTGGAGCCGCCCCTGCCTCTAGTGCACTTTGCCAGTGCTGTGTGGACGAGCCCTCAGACTGCCTGGATATGTCTATGCTGCATTAAAAACCCACGGCTGGCCCCTTGCCAGCTGACTCAGGCTCATGGGGCTTGGGCTCAGGGGCTGCAGGGGCTGTTTAATTGCAGTGTAGACATTCAGGACGCAGGCTGGAGCCCAGGCTATGGGACCCTGCAAGGTGGGAGGGTCCCAGAGATAGACGGAGGTGTATGTTCAGCCTGAGCCCGAATGTCTACACCGCAATTAAACAGCCCTTTAGTCCAAGCCCCGCGAGCCCCAGTCATCTGGCACAGGCCAGCTGCGGGCATTAATTGCAATGTAGCATTCCTATGACTCTGTTAGCCTCCGTTTTGAGGACAAAACACTCCACGATTCAGCCCTACAATAATACTTAGCATTTAGGCTTTGCAAATGGGAGTTGACTGGAGAAGGGTAGACGACACTCACATCCACACATGTAGGGCTGCGTACTGCCCTGGCCAGGGCTGCAAGGGGGAGCAGAGACGCTGCCCAATTCATCTTGTGCAGAAGACTCTGGTTGACCAGAACCTGGTTCCAGGAGGACAGGTAGGCAACTAGTTGAAGAGAGCACTTTGCTGCTACTCTGAACAGCAAGGAAGTGTGCCTGAGGCCAGCACTTACTGCTGACTTCAGCATATACTTTAGCTGGCTAGGGGGACTGCCCACAACCCCAATCCTCAATACGTGCTGACTTGCAGATGTGGTGTGCAAAGTGCTGTGATAGTGCAGCCCAGCTTTTTGCACTTTCCTTGCCTACAGAGAGGTCAAGCCCTATTGCTTGGATAGAGAGAGGAAGAGCCCTCTGCCCTCTTGCCCCTTAGCACACCACCTGAGCAAAGCTCATCTACACTCTGCACAGATATCTCCTTTCTCCCCTCTCCCTAGGGGAAAGGGCTCTGTCTGCCCAACGTGCCAGGGGATTGAGTGCACTGGTGAAAGGAACAGTCAGGCTTCAGAGGTGTTTCCTGCTCAAACAACAATAGTATCTTCACTCCACCAAAGGGAAAAAGAAAACCCCACTGAATAAATAGATAAACCAAAAACAACAAGGAGTCCGGTGGCACCTTAAAAACTAACAGATTTATTTGGGTATAAACTTTCGTGGGTAAAAAACCTCACTTCTTCAGATGCATGGAGTGAAAGCTTATGCCCAAATAAATCTGTTAGTCTTTAAGGTGCCACCGGACTCCTTGTTGTTTTTGTGGATACAGACTAACACGGCTACCCCCTGATACTAGATAAACCAACAGGCATGTAGGCAAGTGCCCTTTGGGAGAACATAGTCAAGCCAAAATGATTTAGTTTTCTCCTGGAGGAGGGGGGACACATCTCCAGCCCTTGGCACTTTATTAGCTCTTAAAGTTTGGCAAACAGTCTGAGTAATTTTTCTGCCCATCTTTTCCTGCTCATGAATTATCTGCCTGTTTGGGTCAGGAACTATCCTTGCTGTGTGTTTGTGCAGGGCCTAGCACAAACTAGTGGTTCCCCGATCTGAGCTGACATCTAGAGCTGGTCAGGAATTTTCCAACTCAACATTTTTTCTTGGGAAAATGCTGATTCGTCGAAACCAAACCTGTTTTAGGGAAAGGGTTGGTTCTGACAAATCTCCCGATTTAGGGGGAAAACTGTGAAAAAAGAAGTTTGGGAATTGTCAAAATGTCCTAATTCAACATTTTCTAAATGAAAACTTTCGTTTTTCAGTTCAAAATGACTTTTTGTTTTGAAATTTTTAATTTATACTAAAAACGGTCAAAAAATGTAAAAGATCAAAATCAAAACAAAATGTCTCAAACTTACCAAACACAAAACAAAAAAATGTTTTGATTGACCCAGTCCAAAATTGTTTTCAGATTATCAGGTTCCCCCAGATTTTCAAGTTTTCAACTTTTCATCACAATTTGAGATTGGAACATTTTTTGAAGTCGCAAAAATTCTCCTGGTACAGGAAAACCATTTCCTACCCTGCTCTCTGCTAAATACCACTACAATAATACCAATACCAATGCTAATACCATTTCTAATACTAAACTGTAGTATTCTTAAATATATTTGTTATCACAATTATTTGTGCATTTCTTTGGCATGTAATATGATGTAGAGCCAGCACTGGGAGAAATATCTATCCATCCATCCATCTATTCATCCATCCTGTTTTCATCCATCCCCATACGCCTCTATCTGCTTTTCTAGGGCACCCATCATCATAGAGTCTGGGTGCCACATGGGGGGGTCTGATCCTCCTCTCATTCACACTGAGGTAAATCCAGAGTGATTCCTTTAAAATGAACGGAGATACACTGGTATCAAACTGATCTCAGAGGCGAGTCAGGGCCATTGATTTTGCATAGGCCCTCTAGGTAAACATTGCCATCCCTGTTTTAAAAGAAAACCAAAAGCCATCCCATTTTCCCATGGCTCTGAGATACAGACCCTAATGCTGAGACCTTTGTGCTCACCCCACCACTTTGTTGTAGCCACCTCTTGGCTCATCATCATATACAATTGTAAGCCATCTGGGGACGGGACTGTCCTTTCATTGACTGTGCGTATCACACCTCGGACAATGAAACTCAATCCCTGACTGGGGTCTTTAGGTGATGTAAGAAGAAAAAAATAATTAATAGAATTCCTGAGGCTTCCCACAAAAACACAACCCTCTCAGGAGCCTAGATGGATTTCCTGGTGCGGTGAAAGGTAAAACATGGCTCTGAAGTATTTTCTCTTCATGCTTAGCCTCTGCTTATTCGAAATCAATGACCTGCTGTGCCCTGGTAATTTACAGTACATGGGCTGTAACCCGTTCATCCTCCATTAATCTTCCAGGAGGTGAGATCATTACCCTCAAGCTAAGGACAAGCCAGGCCTAATAAGGCAGGATAGTCGTCATGTCAGCTGAGTGCTCAGATAGAAAATAATATAAAAGCCATTGTGGTGAATGGTGAAGAGGGAACATAAATAGTTACTGTAAATAGGAGGACAAATAAAGTTGAGGGCCTGTGTATAGTCTTGGCTGTGCTCTGAATTGTATTCCAAAGAAGAGCTAATTCTGTATCTCCAGACAGTCTCTAGGGAGGATGCTGGAGTGGAGTGACACAAACTCCCATTAATGCCCTGGGCAACCAACTTTATTGATGGCCAGTTGGGGTGGAATAATAGAGCAGTGGCTGAGTAAAGAACGGTAACACAAACAATAATACCAACAATACTGACTGTGACACTCCATCTGGTGAAGTGGGAGCACCTGTTTGGAGATGCAGATAAGCAGCGGGACCCTCTGAAACTCATCCTCCTTCTGCTCAGACACTTCACAGCAAAATCAAACAGCTCTAATTAAAGACCGCATTGTGTCCATGCGCTTCACTATTGTGTTTCCATTGTGGCTCTCTTGATACTGCATAGAAGCATCTGTTGGAGTGTGTTTGCTGTGTATATTGTAATGATGCCATCCCTGAATGGGGCAAAAGGATGAACTAATCTCTCTATAAATATTACTTTTATCTAATCTGGGAGCACGGACACTCAAACCTTTAACTCCTAATTTTATGGCTATTGCTTGGTGTCACTAAAGGGCAGAGTTGAGGTGGTTTGGGGGCCGCAACTGTATATTTCCATATCTTAACAGGCTTGGATTTCTTCAAAGTTTAAACTTAATGTTGAATTTTCTGGGTTTAGAATGTTTGTTTTTAGGTTAATGACAACATTCTTATAATGTTTTATACCATGGATAAACTGATATGTGCTCTCAACTATAAATTCAGTTTAACACAGCTGTCTTGGAATATAAATAATGAAAATGTTGGGTTTTTTTAAAACCTATACCTTGGGTTTAAGCTACCAGATAGGGTTCCTTTAACTTATCATATGTAAGTTAATTTAGTGCCAGTTGTACAATTTATATTAAATCAAACCTAAAACCCTACCAAGACAAGAGACTTCACTGCAGATGCTTCTCTCCCTGAGGAGAGGACAAGAGACCAAACAACACATGACAGATATTAGTCATATTGTTTAATGGAAAGACAAGGTGTGGGAGGGAATATCTTTTATTGGACCAACTTCTGTTGGTGAGAGAGACGATCTTTCGAGCTTACACAGAGCTCTGCTTCAGGTCACCAACAGAAGTTGGTCTAATAAAAGATATTATCTCACCCATCTTGTCTCTCTAATATCCTGGGACCAGCATGGCTGTAACAATACTGCATATTCCTTAATGGACTGCTGGAAGGCGCTCAGATACTCTGGTGATAAGTACCCTGAGTGCCGGGTTTGAATGACATTCCCATGGTTGTACATTAAACTCCTAAAGGATTCCTGGGATTGTTTGAAGGACGTGTTTACAGCCAAACAATTAAAGATAAACCACAATCTGTGTGATATTCAAAAAGGCAATTTGCAATGCAAAGCAGTGGCGCCACCTAGATTGATAAACCTGGAACCAGTCAAATCTGAACCAGTCCAGTAAGATGGGTGCATCTGTGTGAGATAAAACTTGATGCACTTGGCATTAGAGTGCTTCGAGGTACTAGAGGGAAAGAGGGGTGTTAAGAAATTAAGACTCAGGTGCATTGGAAAGAGATTGCAGCAGTGAGCTAAAAGTTTGGGGTTTTTTTCAGTGTCAGGATTATAGACATTAAGCAGCATGTCTAGAGTTGGCCCTTAGTCACAATTTTTGGCCATGAATCTACATTTAGGCCTGAACGTCCCCAATTATTATCATAATATGGTGGCCCACAGAGGCCTCAAATGAGACCCCCATGGGGCTAGATGCTGTATACACACATAACAGGAAACACTCCCTGCCCCAAAGTGCTTACTGTCTATACAGAGAGCGTGACTATCCCAAGGTCACACAGCAGGGAGGTCTCCTGATTGCCACTCCAGTGCCCTAGTGATCTGCTGAACCGAACTTCTTCCCAGGCTCACCCAACGTCCTCACATGTTAGTTCAGGGTCCATTGCTAAAAGACTCCTGTCCCAAATGGCCTCTATTTCTGCAAGTACCGGAGGTGTATTTAAGAGGTCTTGCTAGTTTCAGCAATGTAGTAAGGAATAAACGAATATTTCCTGGGACTTTATTTCACCTAAACTGCTAAACCAATATCCAGGACTAGACAGACCATCACCTAGACACATCTAGACTCAAAATGTATGTTTGAAAGAAAGAAAGAAATTCTCCTAATATTGATAGAAATGTTTTCATGGATTTGGTGTTATGTGGTGTTTAGGCAGTGTGTTTGTTTGTTTGTTTGTTTTTTGTAATTTTAATTCATATTAATTCAACCCACACAATGCCGCATGCATTAACTAGTGAACAAGAACCTGATGTTAATCTGATAAGGCTAATTCCACTGTCCAAGCTGAATGAAAAGAAGTAACATCAGTACTGGAGAGCACATTAGAATTTTAAAACATATCAATCTCGGGGGATAACACAGGGAGTGGATTGTTTATTTTGTTTTTAAATATCTAGATGGGACAGATCTTCAACCGGGTGAAGCAGCACAGATCCACTGATTTCAAGGGACCTGCACTGATTTACACCCACTGAGCATCTTTCCATGATTTTCAACCCACGGGTATCCTTTCGATGGATGGAACCTACAGCTGACCGTGTTAATCTTATATGCAGTGGTGTTGTAGCCGTGGATATTAGAGAAGCAAGGTGGGTGATACTACCTCACTCACTTGTCGCTCTTGTTAATCTTGGGTATTTCAAGACTCTTGCCTCGTCCTCTAGTACATTTCAGTTTAGGACCCTCTTGGCCTGATATGCCAGCATCCTACCTGGCACAATGTCTGCCTTAGCTTAGAGTCCGTGTCTTCCTGGAGAGACCCTTTCCTGGGGTGATAGTGGCTGACAGGTAGAATTGACCGAGCCAGAACAGAGTTGATAAACTAGCGGAGAACCACACAGACGTTTGTTTCTTGTTTGAAAATACATGAACAGGGCCAAGAATGAAGGAAGGAAAATGTCAGAGATGGTCTGACTATCCAAAGCAGGCTCTGGAGGCGGGAGGGAGTGTGGACACCTGGAGAGAGAGACCTGGACACCTGGCCTAGCAATGTTACCAGCAAACTTACATCCCGGTGTGCAATATAGAAGGGCCAGATCCGCAGCTGGTGTAAACCATTGCAGCACCATTGACTTCAGTTAGCACGTGTGGTGGAGGCTTGTGTTTTGGGAACAGTGGGCTGCTGTGCGAGACAGGTTGAGTTTAGCTGGAGACTGGAGCAGTGCGGGCTGATGTTAGTGTTCGAGTGAACCCTTGCCGTAAGGAACCAAGTCAGGGGAAGAATGTGCCCGCCCCTGGACAGAGGGGCTGTGTGAGGCCCAGGAGCCGGAGGTGTGGGGAAAGACTATAGTGGTGAGGAAGACTTGGCCTGCCCAGCTGGGGCTGAAGACTCAGTTGACTTATGGATTTCTGTTGGGCTTTGATAAAGGACTCTGTGGTTCTGGAAGGGGCAGGACTCTGCATATTGGTCTGGCTGGAGGGCCAGGACATTCTCATGGCCAAAGGACAGTGGGGGAAACTGAGGCAAGGGCACTGTAATGCCACAGCCAGCCAGGTGGGGGTGGGAGTGTGTGTACTGAGGCAGCAACTTTGCCATACCGTGGTTTTACACAAAACCCACAGCACGTAGGGACAGGCCAGCTGGGGAATGTGTACTGTGTCCCACACAGATATTCGTCTGGGCCTGATGCATTGACTAAAGCTGCCTTAATGCTAAATCACAGATGCTAATTCTGCATTGCTCTACACCAGGCCTAATCACTTACACCAGGGCAAAGTGGGTATAAAACACTCCCATTCTGCCCTGGCAGCATTTTACACATGCTTTGGTAAGCATTTTACTGGTGCAATGGAGAGTCTGATCCATTGGGCCTGAGTCTCTTTTACACTTAGCCCCACTTTATACCAGCACTGTGGCAGCATAAAGAAGCCTTCAAGTGGACATAAACTCTCCAAGGCCTGTTACGTTGCCGAAGTGATTTAAAATGGCCTTGCTCTAAAAGAGAATCAGGCCGGTTGTTTATTAATTGAAGGCTCCCCCTTAGGTAGGACACAATAGTGTGAACTCGTGAAAAGCCGTGTTTTCCACTCTGCTTTCTCACTTAACAGTGCACATAGCTACTGCAGCGTACCTGGGTCTAGAGCTCCTCCCTGAAATTCACGGTGCACTTGAAAAGAACGGCGTTTCCTACGGTCAAACACTCTCAGAGAGTCCTGTTAACAACAGCTCACCTCGCTGGGCAAACAGTGCCACAGCTCAGAGCGATCGTGAAGCCCTGGCTCAACAAATTCTGCAACAGAGTCAAATACTTCTCCTTAAGATCGGCTTCGCTGGCCAAACAGTGACTAAGCAAGTTTATGATAAACATCTTCAGCTATTGGAAGGGAAAGGTAAGCAGCAAGGAAGGTGGTCCAAGTGGATGGAACTAGGGGTGATGGGATGAAATGAAAGAAAGGGGAATCAGGGCTGACTAGCAGGGAACTGTGTATGAACGGGAAGAGCAGTTCGACTAGGGAATAGTTTCCCAAGGGAAGAGGTAGGAGGCCGGTCACTTGAGTCATTTGAAATTGGACTGGACAAAACTCTGCAGAATTAACATAGGAACACGGGACATGTCAGGTTGGATCACGGCAGGGGTCCATCTATTCCTGGCTCCAGTGGTGAATAGACTAGATTTGACTCTACCGGTCACCTTTGACTCTAATGTAATGATTCTGTATTAGACCATCCTGAATTGTTTGGAGTTATTTTGTGTTTATTCCCCTCCTGCACACACACTGGCCCCCAATATCTTTCTGCAAATCAGGCACCTGGTCACTAAAAGCCAATTCCTGCTCCTGTCAAACTAATATAGGCATTTTGCCCATTGTGGGATCAGAAGTTGGTCCTGGGACTCTCTGTGGGCCAGATCTTCATCCGGTGTTAGTTGGCCTAGCTTCACTCCAGTCAATGGACCTGCCCCAAGTTACACTAGCTGCGGATCTGCCCCATTGTTTCTTCCATTTAACAGCAGCAGCAGCAAGGCATTGCTTCTGTCTGCCTGTCGCCCTGGGTCAACGAATTGTTTGCAGCAGTTTTTCCCTACTTCTAGGTGCATGACTCTAGAGGAGATCCCTCTAGGGCACGGGCGAGGCACTCTGGTAGGATGGGGCAGTGTGGAGGAAAATCTTGCCCATGCCATACCCATCCTGTACAGAAACAGAGGACTCTAGTCTCCAGGGGTGTTAGGCTGGTGCCTACCACCAGCAGGAAATTCACATGGAATAAAGCAAAGGAAGAACAACACCAAACAAACAACTAACCCAGGTCCTCTCCTTCTTGGGAAATCCAGAATTCCTTTCCTCATTCCCATCTCCTGCTCCTCTGGATCTCAGGAGCCCGGCTGGGGGTGGGGACAGGGAGGGAGAAGAATTTTAAGCACAAAACAAAGAACATCAGGGAGACAGCTAGAAAGCCTCTGTGGATTTAAATGAGAAAATGGTCATTCAGAATCTCCTCCCACAAACCAGGGTGAACTCAATTCCAACCCCGCACTGGGAGATTTGCCGTGGAAAAGCTGGTGTGATCTGCCCAGCCCTAGTGTTAAAGTGATAAGATGCTACTTATGTTTCTCCAGCCCGAGAACTTACTACGCAAGGCAAGGAGAGTCAGATTCATCCCTGGCATAAACCCATTGATTTAAATGGACCTACATCATGGATGAATTTGGACCATTATGTGTACTCTAGCCTTTGCTTCTCACAGGAACTGAGGATCTGAGGTCAGTCTAGTACAGTATCCTCTCTGCCAGCGGCCAGCACTAACTGCTTCAGAGGAAGGGCAAGAAATCCCACATTTATAGATGTTCTTTCTTTCTGTCTTTCTGTCTTTCTTTCTGAGTCAGTTACCAATTGGCAACCAATGCATTCTGCACACACAAATTAGTCCTCATCAGCTCACAAGGGCTCTAGATTCTATATGCTCTGGTCCGTTTTGATTCTGGCTGCTTCAATCAGTCTGGCTGAGAAAGCAGCAACTTTTGAGGGCCATCAGGTGGCATGACACATTCCTCAGAATGCCCGTTCCCGTTGGGAAAGGATTGATCCAGGTTCTGAGCCAGAGCCAAGTTTACGGCTCAGGCTGGTCTCTGATCACGGCATCTAATCGGGGTTTGTTCTCTTGTGAGATCTAGGTGTGGCCAGCAGTTTTCCCTGAAGCACAGAAGGAAGCAAGGAGTGGCCGTTTAATTGGTTTGGTTTGTTTGATTTGGTACGGTTTTTAGTGTCCAAATGACAGCTAGTCGGCACAAACCAGATCGGGTTCCCATCCGCTGCCTGCATTAGGAGCAGCCAGCGCAGAGGTGTAGTTCGACACAATATTGACACTCGCAGCAGCACTTAACCTCCATACTGTAAACTTGCCAACCCTAATGCACTGGAGTGATATATTTAGAAACACGGTGACTTGGCTGTATCATACCATGCAGCCTATCGCAGGGCTATTATAAGGAGGAGATAACTGGCCCAGGTGCAACTTGCAATGAACTAAGGGAGAGATTTTAGCCTCTGGCCCCATTACGTGAAGCCCTGCCTCCCGTTAGCCACGTAGGGCTGAGATAACACACACGCTGCTCGGAAACAGCTGGACAGGTGCCACTCACTGTCCCTGCGGTTTTAGGACAGAGGGAAAAGATAAAATCAGAGCTCAGAGGAGAAATATTAGCCAAAATATTTTGGGCTTCCCCTCTCATCTGCCTGCAACTCCTCTCGCTGGCTCAGCCCCCTAGTAAACAGGCTGAGTTCAAGCACAGTTGTCAGGGGTGGGAATCCTCCCCACACAGGCCCGGGTGTGGCAGCTGCTATGTCCGTCTGGAGAATCATGGACACACCGTCCACACTTCTGCTGCCTAGGGGTCAGTATGCCCTCAGCCCACTGCTTATATGACACCTTGCCCCCTCCATCTGCTTCCTCGAACGATACCCGCCCAAGCCTTTCCTCCCATCAGCCCTGTGGAGCCCATGCAGCAATGGGAGAGCACGTCGGGGTCTATTTTGGCTCATGTGTCACCAACAGAACTGAAGCTGGGGTGGTGGGGGGCAGGGAGGGAAGCAGGAGTAGTGCAGAGGTACAGAGTCTTCACACTGTGCATCCATCCCACCTGATCTCAGGGTATCCACCAGCCCTGGGGGCAGAATCCCCAAGATGATCTGCAGGAAGCAAGTCCCTGCACCTACTTCCCCACCCCTCGCTATTCTGGGGGAAGCGCCAGGCCCCCCCTGTGAGTTTTTCCATAGTAAGAGGCAATTCCCACTCTCCCTCCATTTGGCTTGTAAGCTGAGCCCATAAAATCTGCAGTTGTCACAGCGAGAGGCCAACCATGGATCCCACCAGGGGATTTTTACAGAGTTGTGACTGTAGCTGCCCTATAAGCCAGAGCTCTGGGAACACCCTGGCCCAAGTGCCTGGGCTCTGTGAGCGTTTCACAGCCAGGGTAACAATAGGAAAGAGCTAGTGGACACTGTCAGGCAGCATACCATTGCCTGGGGGGAACTGTTTGGAAGCCAGGCCTCCGGGGGAACTGTCTGAGAAGCCATGAGGCCGAAAAAGCCATGTTGTAGGCAGCCACACCAAAGCTGGAATTTGTTAATTAACCCTGTGTCAGAGTGAGATGTTACATGTCAGAAGAGCCAGACACAATGAAGCATAAAACGTGGTAATAATCAAGTCCTAGAGAGCAGGAGAGACCGTTCAGAGCTGCACTGCAGCAAACAGAATGCGCCTGTGAGTGCACAGCTTGTTTGCAAGACAAGGCTGATAACAGAAAAATGGAGGGGCTGAAGCCTTCAGGGACATGAAACCTGGAAGCTAAGAAGTTAGCTCAGGCCTGGAAGAGCTGGAAAGAGGAATTTAACCTCTGTGTAGAACGGCTATGGCAGATAAAGAGGATGCTGTGAAAATAAAACTCCTTTGTCACCTGATTGGAGAAAAGCGATAAATAAGACCCTGTGCGCAGCAATTCCCCAAGCTCAATGCACTTTAGAAGCAATAATGGTCTGTTTTGATACTCACTGTAACCCCAGGAAGACAGAAATGGTGGAATGATATAATTTCTTTACTTGGGATCAAGCAGCCGGGGAGGATGTAGATGAGGACAGCACCCGTTTAAAAGTGCTACCAGTCAGTTGGAATTTTGGAAATATTAAAGATTCACTGATAAGAGACCAGATAGTGTATGGGACACGAGACTCGCAAGTGAGAGCGGTTGCAGAGGGAAGCTGACTTAACTTTGGGGAAAAGCTTGGTGATATTCAGGGCGTCGGAGCTATCCAAAGAGAGGATCAGAACCCTGGCAGGGCAGTCAGCAGACTGTAAGAAAGAGAAATCCAAACCAGATACATCAGTAGATGACAATGGTATAGACACATGCAAATACTATGGGAGAAAACATGTAAGTCAGAAAGAAAAGTGTCTGGAATATGGGGGGGAAAGGCCAGATCTGTGACAAATTTAATCATTTTGCAGCCAAGTGTTTGTCCAGAGAGAAGAAAAACAAATCCAAGGTACACACAGTAACTGAAGAGAGCAACAGTGGGTAGAAGGACTTTATGCAAGTGACCAAACAGATGGTAAACCCAGCGCAAGGAGACCTTAGGGCTGGAGCACCCACAGAAAAAAATTAGTGGGTGCTTAGCACTCACCGGCAGCCAGCTCCCAGCACCTCCCGCCTGCCGGCGGCCCTGCCAATCAACTCCAGCGCCTCCTGCCCACCACGATCAACTGTTCTGTGGTGCTCAGGAGGTGCTGGGGGAGGGGGGAAGTGGGGACGAGGTGCTTTTGGGGGAGGGGGCAGAACTGGGCAGGAAGAGGCAGGGTGGGATGGAGTGGGGGCAGGAAGAAGCGGTGTGGGGGCGGGGCCTGGGGCAGAGCGGGGGGTTGAGAACCCCTGGGGCCCAGAGGAAGCTGGCGCCTGTGACTACAGCCACTGAAAAGTGAACTGCAGAATCATGGAATTATACAACCTGTAGAGAAGAGCACAGACTGGATGAACTGTCTTGTGGTGGTAAAAAAGCTGTCCGGAAAACTGAGGGCAGGTCTTCACTACCGGGGGGGTCGATTTAAGATACGCAAATTCAGCTGAATTCGACGTATCGGAGCCGACTTACCCCGCTGTGAGGACGGCGGCAAAATCGACCTCAGCAGCTCCCCGTCGACGGCGCTTACTCCTACCTCCGCTGGTGGAGTAAGAGCGTCGCGTCCCGACAAGACGCGATAATTCGATCCCCGAGAGATCGATTTCTACCCGCCGATTCAGGCGGGTAGTGTAGACCTAGCCTGAGACTATGCATAGATTCAAAGCCTTTAGAGCAGGAGTGGGAAAACTTTTTGGCCCTAGGGTCACATCGGGTACAGAAATTGTATGGAGGGCCAGGTAGGAAAGGCTGGGGGAGGCTATGCCTCCCCAAACAGCGAGGCGTGGCCTGGCTCCCGCCCCCATCTAGCCCCCCAGAACCTCCACCCCCATCCAACCCTCCCCTGCTCCCCACCCCTGACTGCCCCCGTGACTCCCGCATCCTATCCAAACACCTCTACTCTCTTCCCCATGACGATCCCCCTGGGACCCCCGCCCCTATCCAATCTCCCCTGCTCCCCACACCCTGACTGCCCCCTGGGGGCCCCGCCCCCTATCCAACCCTCCCTGCTTTCCCTGCCCCATGCTATCTATGGGGTGGGGGAAAGAGGGGCTCAGTCCTTTCCCTGTGCGTTTCCCCTGTCGTCTGGCTGCTTTCCCTGGCAGTCGGGCAGGGCTCGCTCCCTGTCTGGGCTCGGCTGCTGGGGACAGGGGCCAAGCATGCTGGGGGTGGAGGGGGGCCCTGGCTTGCTCTTCCCTTGTCCCCAGCAGCAGGGCCCAGGCCCCTTGACCGCCCCCCTGCAATCCCCCCGGAACTCCCCCAGATCCCCACCTCCTGACCGCACCGCCCTGGAGCACCAGGTCTGGTGGCGCTATAACGTGCCGCCCGGCCGGAGTTGCAGCCACACTCCCCAGGCACTGTGACTGCGAGGGAGGCGGGGGGGGGGGGAGGCGCAGGGGCTAGCCTCTGCCCCGCTCACCGTGCTGCCGGGGAGTTGGGCTGGCTCCTCCGCAAGCCTGTCCTGACCCCATTCCCTGGCAGGAGCTCAGGGACCAGAGGGAAGGTCCTGCGGGCCGGATGTGGCCCGCGGGTGGTAGTTTGCCCCCCTCTGCTTTAGAGAAAGCTTTGAAATGGAACCATTTCCCTCTGCCTACAATTGAGGACATATTACCAGATCTGTCTAAAGCAAGAGTCATTACAGTGTTCAATGGAAAAAATTAATTCTGGCTTGTCAGATTGGATGAAGATTCCAGTTACTTGACAGCCATCACAACTCCACTTGGGAGATACTGATGAGTAAGGATGCAGTGGGAATCAGTCTGGAATCAGAGCTATTCCAGAGCAGATTGACCAAGTGTTAAAGGGCCTGATGGAATGCGGACAATAGCAGATGATGTGCTGATAGTGTGAGAGGGTGATAAAACAGAACAAGCACAACAAGATCGTGACTACAAATTACTACAGTTTTTTCAGAGATGCAGAAAGAAGAATATTAAATTGAACTTAGACAAGCTCAGGTTGAAAGTAACCAAGGTGCCATACAGTGGATATATGTTGATCTCCAAAGGACTGAAAGTAGATCCAGAGAAAGTGAGGACAGAGAAATGCCAAGACCCAGTGACGTTAAAGGAGTCCAGATATTCATGGGAATGATCAATTATTTAGCACAGTTTTGCAACAATCTGTCTGAGAAATGAGAGATCTTGAGACAGCTGATACATCGAGACATCTTATGGGCGTGGAAGGACCAACATGAGCAAACATTCAGGACAGTAAAAGAGATGACTGGGAAGGCTCCTATTTTGAAATATTACAACACAGAGGAGCTCCTAATACTGCAATGCGATATAGCTGATTAGGGCCTGGGGGCTACCATGTTGCAAGGGGGATTACCAGTTTCATTTGCAAGCAAAGCATTGTCCGTGACAGAGAAGGGCCATGTTCAAATTGAAAAAGAGGTATTAGCAATACTCTTTGGAATGGAAAAAATTCACCAATCCAGCTATGGTCTCACCATGGACATACAATCTGACCATAAACCTCTCAAAGGCATTTGGAGAAAGCCATTACTCAGTGCACCAAAGCACTTACAGCAGATGATGATCTGACTGCAGAGGTACACCGTATAGATCAAGTATTGCCCAGGGAAAGATTAGGTGTTGGTAGACATCTTAAGCCATGGATACCTGCCAGAACCCAACAAGGAAGGGCCAGAGGTGGAGACAATAAATATGGTACAGGACTTACCTATCTCAGAAGAAAGGCTGAGAGAAATACAGAGGTACAGAGCAAGATAGAATGCTGTAGACATTGAAATGCATAATCCTACAACGATGGCCAGCGACAAAATACCAATTACCTAACGAGATAACACCATTCTTTCAGAAAAGAGACAGTTTGTGTGTACAGAATGGCATTATATTTCAGGGAGAAAGAGCAGTTATTCAGGCAGATTTTAGGAATGAGATTATGCACAGAGTTCCTTTGTCACCATTCTGGGAATTGAAGGTTGCTTAAGGTGAGCCAAAGAGAGTATGTATTGGGTAGGAATGAATTTGCAATTAAGGACGTTTATGAAAAAGTATAAGGTATGAAGGTCCTGGGAAGTTGTGGAATCTCTATCATTAGAACAGGGGTGGCCAACCTATGGCTCCAGAGCCACATGCAGCTTTTCAGAAGTTAATATGCGGCTCCTTGTATAGGCACCGACTCCGGGGCTGGAGCTACAGGCGCCAACTTTCCAATGTGCCAGGAGGTGCTCACTGCTCAACCCCTGGCTCTGCCACAGGCTCTGCCCCCACTCCACCCCTTCCCCCCCCCTCCCCTGAGCCTGCCATGCCCTCGGTCCTCCCCCTCCCCCCAGAGCCTCCTGCATGCCACGAAACAGCTGATTGGGAGGTGTGGGCAGGGAGGGGGAGGTGCTGATCGGCGGGGCTGCAAGTGGGTGGGGGAGCTGATGGGGGGCTGCTGACATATTACTGTGTCTCTTTGGCAATGTACATTGATAAATTCTGGCTCCTTCTCAGGCTCAGGTTGGCCACCTCTGCATTAGAAGTTTTTAAGAACAGGTTGCACAAACACATGTCTGGGACAGTCTAGGGCAGGGGTAGGCAACCTATGGCATGCGTGCCAAAGGCAGCACGTGAGCTGATTTTCAGTGGCACTCACACTGCCCGGGTCCTGGCCACCGGTCCGAGGGCCTCTGCATTTTTATTTAATTTTAAATGAAGCTTCTTAAACAGTTTTAAAACCTTATTTACTTTACATACAACAATAGTTTAGTTATATATTAAAGACATAGAAAGAGACCTTCTAAAAATGTTAACATGTATTACTGGCACGCGAAACCTTAAATCAGAATGAATAAATGAAGACTTGGCACGCCACTTCTGAAAGGTTGCGGATCCCTGGTCTAGGGAATACTTAGCCCTGCTCAGTGCAGGACAATGGTAGATGACCTGTCGAGGTCCCTTCCAATCCTACATTTCTGTGATTCTACAAAGCTGGTATGGAGGCTATACAATAGAAGTTTTCTTCACACTGTACTGACGACCTCTTGTGCCCAAAGGCAGAATGACAGGCCCATATACAGATCTTTCATACATTTTAAGACTTCAAGCTATAGAGATTCCACCATTTACTCTAGTTCAAACTAGCAAGTGACCCATGCCCCAGGCTGCAGATGACCGGGAGGGGGAGGAGCGGGGGGGACGACCCTGGATCTCTGCCTGACAATCTGACCTGAGGGAAAATTCCTTCCTGACCCCAAATGTGGTGATCAGTTAGACCCTTACGTCCATTCCAAACTCCTTCCATCCCCATTTGTTGTTGTCTGTGCTTTGCAAAACTGGTGTTTGGTCAAAGAAATTTCTGCTGGGAAAATAGCGATGGTCCCAGAGAAAAATCCTGGAATTTCTCTGGAATGTCATTGTGATCTGCAGGAGGGGCTCGGAACTCATTTAGATCATAAGCTTTCCGGTGCAAGGACTCTGTTAGATGTTTGTACAGTGCCTGGCGCAGCGCCTTCTGGGACCTGGTCTCTAGGGACTGCTGGAATACAAATAATAACAACAATAGGATTGTGCGTCACGGTGGCCTGAGACAGCCCGAGACTGGACTCCAGGACCCAGGAGGTTCTTCCAGGCCTATGGCTTATGTGACTCCCGGTTCAGAGAGAGAGGCAGGAGCTAGACACGTTTGAAATGTGAAACCGAAAGAAGTTCTGCAGCAAAGATTGAGGGGCTTCAGAAACGGATCCTTGCAGCTCCTGGGGGTGGAAGAAGGGGATTCCCCACCCCTCCAGTAGGATCTACTTCTCCACCAACACTGACACTTCAGAGCTGGACTAAACGCTCCGAGGAAGTGCCAGTCCAGCTTGCCTTATTCCCCCGCACAGGACTGCTGTGAAATTTGCTTCTCCCAGGGAACCCACCCAGGACATCCTCTCATTTAGAGCCACACACAAAGAAGATGCACACGCCCAGCATTTCAGAGTAAACTTTTTACTTTTGCTGGAATGATTTTAAATTAACGGGGCTTTTGTGGTCATCTCTGAACGCAGAAACATTTCTCTAAGGTAGCTTTGAGCACACTGGGCCAAAGACCTTCAGCAGCGCGACCCATGTCAGGGTGTTTGCAAAGGGATCGCGGCCCATGCCAGGGTGTACGCGAAGGGATCCTGGCCCATGGCTCAGCCCATATCCGAGTGTATGCGAAGAGATCACAGCCCACGGCAGGGTGTACAGGAAGGGGTCCACCGCTCCTCTGGGCTTCATGGCTGGATGAGATTTCCACAGTCAAAGCCAAACTGCATGGAAACAGCATTGATACACTGCTGTGCCCTCTGGCCCCAGCCTGCGGCTTGGCTTCCGGTGAGCCTCACTGCTGTGTTAACCCAGGTTTCACCAATTCCGCAAGCGTTGGCCAAGTTCCACGTGGCAGCTGCTTCTGCTGCTCACAGCCACCAACTAAAAGTGCCACGAACCACCTTCGAGAGGTAGGAATGTGCTGCTTTCCCTCCCACTACTCCTGTCCTGGGATCACTGAAAATCCTAAATTCATGTGTCAGTTTCACATTACGGGCACAGCTTAGTCCAGCCCTTGTGTCTTTAACACCCAAAGATGAATCCGAACCCCACAGGGCAATAAAAGCAGGAAATTGGGCATCATTCCCAGGTGGAGATAGAAATCCAGGCACTTGAGCAGGGAGACCCTTCAGGACAGTCACAGATCTGCACAGATCCCAAAATTTCGCTTTTCCTTCACTTTCCCTTTTCGAGTTCTGCTCAATCCCCTTGCTTGTGTCAAAATCTGATCCATGCCTCCCTTTGTTCAGTGATTAATAAAATAGTAATCATGCCTAGCTCTTACCTAGCACGTTTCATCATTATCCCCATTTTACAGATGGGGCTACTGCGGCACGGGGAGGTGAAGTGACTTACCAAAGGTCACCCAGCAGACTAGCAGATGAGCTGGAAATAGGACCCAGGTCTCCTGTGACCCAGTCTAGCGCTCTAGCCAGTAGGCCCCACTGCCTCCCTTTAAAAGTATTCCTTTAAAAAACACCCTGCCAATAAAACAACACAGCCCAGCTCATTGTCAAAGTGCTTTACAAACAACCTCATCTCTGGGTGAGAGAGAGTTATCACGCCCCCCTACCATTTTACAGGTGGGGAGAAACTAAGGCACAGAAAGGTTATGCCTAGGGCAATGTGTGTCAGTGCTGGGATTAGAATGTAGAAGCTCCGGGCTCTCAGGCCTGTGCTTTGACCACTAGACCATCCACCCTTCCCTCCCTTGGGGATAAGTAGCTTACGCCTGTTTAATATCAAGTGCAGACTGTGAGGGTGTTAGTTTAAACACTGGGTATCTGGCGAACAAATGTCTCTGTTTTGCGTTCAAACAGCGGGGACTGAGATTACATTCTCTAGGGAGGCCCAGCCTGCAGGGCAGTGACAGCACAGCCCTGCCTTGCCTAGCACTGTCAATTCAGGCGTGTGTTGGGAATGCCTGGTCAAGTGCCAGAGGGTGAGCCACTAATCCACTGTGACCTGCCTGCGTGTCAACAGGTGTAACTAGAGCAGAGAGATAGCAGGTGAGTGAGGTCACTGAGCCAGCCACAGCCCTGGGAAGGTAGCTGGGCCACCTGGACTCAGCACTGACTGCACAGAGCCAGGTTTAGAAGGCTGGTGCAAGGCTTTGAAATGCGTGGTTAGAAGGTTAATGAAGCAACAAGGGTCCCGACCGCACCTGGCTGCGTTAGTCCAATCTAGGCATTTAGAGAAAAGGTCAGTCTCTTCTCTGCACTCGGTAAATGTCACGAGATTTGTCAGCTTGGCTGTGCAATGTGGAACCGGATCACTGTGGTCATCTCCTGTGGCTGAACACAAAACCGGAAGTGAATGGAGTCGGTTCAGCGATTTCGGTGCCGAGCGAGGACTCAGAGACATGATGTCAGGTGTCTCCAAAGGTCTCATTCAGCAGCATTTCTTCTTGGGCTGGTCGTCAGGAGTGAGCTTGATGGAGTCTGTTAAATAGTTCTCGAGCATCTCTTGGTACTGGAAAAAAGACAAGAGGAAATAAAAGTGGCTTGGGTTTGCTTTTAAAAAAGGACTTGCTTTACTACAATCCCTGAATCCTAAACTTCCCCGAGGGAAATCACCCGATTTCAGGTTTCTTACCAACCCGAGTTTCCCTGAGGGTCACAAACTTTTTGAAGAACTGGGGATAAATCTCCAGGAACCTGGGACTGAGTTTTGAGCTGAAATTTGAGTGATCTCAGACTGATTCATGATTTGGGATGAAAATTAGGCAAAAAGAAAGAACCACGCGCAACAGATGCTAGTCAGGCTGCTTAATGCTTTCAGGCACCACAGTGATGGGCAAGGTGTATGACTCTGAACAGAACAGAATTGCAGAAAGCCTGGCAGCTTCATCTGAGATTCAGTCTGAGTTACAATATTGGTTCACTAAGAATATGGGACCAAAATCACAAAAACGTTTGCACGACCCCATGTGGAATGAAAACACTCTCATTTACATCACTCTACTGAACCTTCTGCACAGATGGGACAGTGACCCTTGTGGTTAGAGAGAGTAATATGCTCTACCTATCGTAGTATTGTACATACATCCACAGGCAATAGACACCACACCTTTCCAATGGAGATGACTTAGCAACATTTCACTGCAAATGTTGCAGGTTTAAGTTAACTCCATTTTAAGACTGTAGAGTTTAGTTTGATACCAGTCCTCTCTTCTGAGCAGACCATTTACTTTAATCATGACTCCTCCTCTTATTTAAATACTAATTCCGACCTAGGAAAAGGGCCATATTTTGAAAGGGCCCATCACATTTTTTGCCTGCAGTTTTGTAGATTTAAATAAATTCAGGCACAATGTGTGCCATTTTCATGTCGAGCTGTTTGATTTCTGGGCACCGTCTGGGTACTCTGGTTAAACATGTAACTGACCTCAGGTTGTACCAGCAAATACTTGCAGATGCAAAATTGCTGTCTTAAAATGGAGGACGGCTTCTGAATGACTGGCTTTCAAGCCCGATGCTTTCCCTCCTCTATTGATTTCACTGAGATGACCAGTAGAGGGCACAGTTTACATAGCTATACTGGCTACACTTTCTGGAATCCCTTATGATTGGTCGAAAAATTAAAACAACACTTTGGCAAAGGTTTTTCAAAACCGCAAAATATTTCTTGTTTCATTAGCTTTTAGAATTATTTTTATCAATGTTATTTAGGAAAACATTTATCTCCTTGTTTATTGCCCAATATTTTTTTACATGAGAAATATTCAACACTGAATTTTTTCATCCGAGTGGTTGCAAGATGGATTTTTAAAACATTATTTAAAATTAAAATTAAGTGCTGAAAATAATTAAAATTAAGTCCTGAAAATATTTCAGAAATAAATGATGAATGATAAATTTGCATTTTTGACTAAAATTATTGGAAAAGATAAAAAAAAATCATGAGAACTGGTCAACGTCCAGTCTGAATCCTCACTTAGGTATAAGGTGAAGTTTAGGATTTAAATCCAAGGGCAAATTCAGGCCAGGGTTTGGGTTTTAGCTTAAATGGCACCAGATTCTCACCAGCTGTTTCCATGAGACTTCTGGCCCAAATGATGAAAATAACAATAATCATTCTAGCTCCTAAATGGTACTTTTCATCAGTGAATCTCAAAGCACTTTACAAAGGAAACCAGTATCATTATCTTCATTTTACAGGTGGGGAAACTGAGGCACAGGGCAGGGACATGACTCGCTCAAGGTCACCTGGCAGACTAGCAGCAGAGCCAGGAACAGAACCCAGGTCTCTCAAGTCCCACATCAGGGCTCTAGAGCTCACAAGGGCACATGGCCAGCACCGCTACTCACCCTCGACAGGGCCTGCCTTGCGAGCGTCTCAAAGGCCTGCACTACGTTGATATCGTTCTTGGCACTGACTTCAAAATACGGGATGTCCTTTTCTTTGCACCAGAATGAAGCTGTCTCCTTGGACACCTGGGAGAAGAGAAGGGGATGTGGTCATGTTATTCATTTGCAGCCCTTAAGGAGGTGACCAAGTCCAGTGCGTGGGGTATTCGCCGGTCCTGATGGTAGCCATATGCTCAGAGACCCCTGGGCTTCTCCTTGGGCTTTTCATTCTACAGCCACTGAGAGCAAATGTTGGGATGGTGTGGAGCGCACTCAATGCCCATTGAAGCCAACGGGAGCCTCCAGCGTGGTTTCAGAATGAGGATCTCAGTGCATGCTGGCAACCCAGCGTGGTCTCTTGACTACAGGGCCAAGTGTTGGCAAGTGCGGAGCATTGTACCATCAGGCACACAGTGCTCGGTAGCAGAACATTTGGCTCATTGCTCTTCGAGGACACTGATCTTCTTAAAGAGCCTGGGCTGGAGCATGTCCCTCCTTCAGCAAGGTCACAGGAGGGCTTGGTGGGGCGTTAAGTGAAGGAGATTTCTTTCAGCCTTCTGGGGAGGGAATCTTCTGGAATCTAACTGTTGAGCTACCGCTGAGGGGTTTTATTAATTATTAATAATGATTTCCCTTCCCTCGCTTCCAGACAGGAATTTCTGGTTTGCTGGTGAATTGTAAACTCGGCCTGTGCCAGACTAAATACTCCAGCTATAGTAAGAAAACCCTATAGCTTCTAAAGGGAACCACTTGTTCCAGGTGCCTTAATTTTGGGAAGCCCAACCGGAAACACACAGAAGGGGCCTGATTTTCAGAGGGTGGGAGCTCAGCCCTTTTTGGAGATCAGACTCCTTTAAGGCATCTACAGTTGGGCACCCAACAGCATTAGCCACTTCTGGGAATTTAGGCTTCAAGTGGGGCTTGTGATGGGTTATAAATTTTTAATTGAATTTGCTGCTGGTGAACGGTGTGTGATTGACAGGAGGCTGGAGTCCTGTGTCATTCCCAGAAGCTGGACAGGCAGAAGGAGGGCGAGTTTCCCCAGTGTGCTCCAACCCTGACCCGGAGGCACCACCAGAACGCTATGAAATTTAGTCATAGAAATCTAGCCCTATCCCTCCCACCCTCCATGGCCGATTCTTCTGAGCCCTTAACTGGGACCAAGCTCCCTCCTTACCTGCCGTTCATTTAAGTCGATTTTATTTCCCAGCACCACCATGGGGAAGCCCTGCTCTGTGGGGATTATCTTCTCCAGGAAGTCCTCTCTCCAATCATCCAAGGACTCGAAGGACTCCAGGTCTGTGACGTCGAAGGCCAGCATACAGCCATCCGAGCCCTTATAGAACGTCGACACCATGGATCGGAACCGCTCCTGACCCCCGGTGTCCCAGATCTAATGGGGGAGAAGGGCAGGAACGCACAACATTAATTGACTGTTATGGGGTAACTGGCCCTTTAAAGGGTGATGGGCTTCAGCCCCACCTGTGACACAGCCAACTCTCCTCCCCAGGTGGGGGAAATGAAGCAGGTCATGTGACTCAAACTGGCTTCTACCTTATTTACCTCAGAGGCCTGAGGAGAAAAGGGAAGTGCAGATGGCTGCAGATTGCTGCAAGGAGCTAGAGCATAAGATAGGCAGAGGCCTGGGAAGACTCCAGGCAGGAAGGACTGGGGTGCCTGTCTGGGGAAGAGCAGCGTGGGGATGAGATGGAAAGGAGCCTGGGAAGGGCTGAAAAGGGGTGGGCAGAAGAATGAGAGGGGAGAAGACCAATCACTTGGGAAAGAAAGGCTGGGCCTAGTTTAAGATTAGGGTAAAGATTTTGTGTTCTGTTTGTTTTTAAGTTCTGTTTCCCCAGAAGGGGTGGGCTTTTGTGAAGGGCCGAGGCACTGCAGCGGTCAAACCAGGCTGTGGCGTTTACTGAGGAGTCCTGAGAAGGGGAAACTGAGGCAGGGCTGCTGCAGAGCCCTTCCCCGCATCTCCCCATGCTCTGGAGATGGTGACCTGCTGACTGTGACCTTAGACTATCTGCTGCTCTGTACACCATTTAGCTATCAAGGGCCTGGTTTCCACAGGTGCTGAGCACCTGCAGCTCCTCTTGACTTCAGCAGAATCCACGGGTGCTCAGGACCACTGAACATCAGGCACAAGCCTGCAACAGTTAAAATGTTACCGTTGATTTCAAAGGGAGCAGGAGCAGGTCCTGAATGATCCCTTATTTGTGCACCGACCTCTGTTAAATGGACGTCGCCTGGTGCTGTGCACACACACCAGGTCAAAAGACAGGCTTCTTCTGAGTGGATAGATGCCAGAGACCAAACAGGGAAGTGTCTCACCTGCAGTTTGAGGGGGGTGTTGTCCACCATGATGTGCTTAGATAGGATACTGGCTCCCAGAGTAGTCCGATAATCTTCATGGAATGTCTTGTGCACAAACTGGTGCAGGAGGGAGGTTTTCCCCACCCTGGGACAAAGGAAGAGGCACACAAAGGGACATGCATTAGCCTCAGGACTTCTGAGTTGCACTATAGAATCAGGTGCACAGAATAAGACTGGAGAGTCACAGATTCCCACACCCTGTTATTAATGGGATAATGACTCCATGATGGGAACCAAACTCCAACCACTCAGCCTTGCCATTTTCATCTGCGCTAGTATGCTCTGAAATTAGCCTTGGTCTTGGATGCATCTTAGATGTGTGAAACCTGTATGTAGCCAGGCTTCAAACTGATCTGTGAACTAGTTTGGTTTGTGGGTGGGTGCCATACTGTAAGTACAGGAAGATTGGAGTTTGAACCTCTACATTTAAGGGCTTAATGTTTTAATGGATTATTTTTAATGCTGTTAATTTCCCCTGTGTTCCACAGCAGCTTAGAGATGATTATAAATACATGAAAAGTAAATCGGAGAACCTTAGCCATTGAAGATAAAGTCCCACTTTCTCATTTACATTAAGGCCAACCTACATCATTCTAGCAGTGTAAAGGGGGCTTAGAGTGGGACTCATTTAGCCTTCATGAGAACAAACCCTCAGGACTGTTGGACTCCAGTAGGAAGAAGTCTGCTTACCCCAGTGCTCCTATGATAATTATCTTCAAATCCACGTTCTTGCTGGAATTCATGAAGGGGGCCTAGAGGATGGAACGAGAGACAATGACTAGACTAGACTTCACATCCCAGCTACCACGAGACACATTCAGAGGAGGGAAATTCACCACCAGCCCTCGGCGCCACTTAATCCAAGGCCGTATGGTAACCAGCCCTATTGCTGCGTGTCACTGAGAGTGCTGTGGTTACAGAGCCGCCTCCAGGATGGAAATTTTCAAAAGAGGTCAGCGCCCACAGTGGGGGCCAGAGTTTATCTGTGACTATCTGGCCTTTATTTAGACGCCTGAATGGGAAGTGATGTATTTTTGGAAATCACACCGGGTAGCCTGTTGTGCATACCACGTGCTCAAAGGCAGGCAGAGCAGGTGCTCCAAGTGCTGGGCTGGCCAGGCTCCAGCCCTTGGTGGGGCCCTGTAGCACTCATACACCTTGAATAAGAGCACATTCTTTTTCCAGGGCTGCTTAAAGGTGCAAATACCCGCACCACAATGACTTTAACAATTACAATAAAAGATCAACCCAGCAATTCCTAACTCAACCCCTAGGGGCCAGTTCAGGGCAGGGGCACTGCATCCCATGGGGCTCCTCGTGCCAGGGATACTCCACCCACTCCCTCTCCCAGGGGCCAGGAACCCTATCCTGCAGACTGCCCCCAGCCTGAATCCTTTTGTCTATGATCCCAGTGGGGCATATTTACACTGCCCTCCTGCTGTCACATGTCACTCGCTGTGCTGTATCCGGCTACAGCGGCCACTGGCCAGCATCCAGCAACTAGGCTGGCTCCCCACTGTCCCTTCGCTTACCAGTCCCAGCTCTTAGGCTGCCGGACCTTTCCCTGCAGCCAGGCTCCCTGGTGAGCCAGATCCGCTCAGCCCTCAGCATGTCACTTCATTTTTCTGTGCTCTGGGCACTCTGGCTGGATACTGACCCGGGAATGACAGTGCCCTCCACTGCCTGAATCCTTTTCTGCCAGCACATCCAGGATGGCGAGAAGGTACCTCGTAATGTTGTGCATAGGCGTGATTTTGGGGGGCAGCACTAGTCAGGCCAACAGGGTGTGTGTGTGTGTGGGGGGGGATTCCACGCCTGTCTGTGGTTTGGGGGAAGGGGGCACAACACCCCCCTGTTGCGCCCCCTCCCCCCCTCCCAACTATGCCCATGATGTTGTGGCATGTTTATTACAATTGGTCTCCCGGTGCAACCCTTCGGGAACTCTCCCACCCTTCGGGAACTGCTTCTTGCTCAGATAGCAAGTGAGACTCTCTGTGACAGCTGCTTTGCATAAATGGCAGCTAAGGCCTTGTGCTGGGCCTCCGCACGGAGCTGAATTTTGCCCGTCGGGAAATCTCCCCATTGCTATCCCTACCTGCGCCCGATTCAGCTTCTCCTCAGAGGCTGCCTGGCGTGTCAGGAGAGCTTGGAATGGGGCTTTGCATTTGTTATGGGTGCTCAGGAACCTTAGAGCTTTAACCATCACTGTTTGTAGCTTGGTTAAATGGGCTCCACTTCTAGGCCCCTGAAACGCTGAGCGTCTGCATTTGTCTCTTGTCCCCCTCACTAGCAAACCCCACATTGTGCTGTGCTTTCCACTGCAACAAAAGGAGAAGGGGCTGGAGGCAGGCAGCGCACAAGCCCTCACAGACTGACAGTGCCTGCCACAAGGAGCCTATTGTGAGTGGGACCGGCATCCAACAAACCTGTCAGTGTTTGTGCTGTGTGCAGGAGCCAGCGTTACTCAGCTCGTGTTTCCCTCACTGACTTTATCGCTGCCACTGTCCAAACTGCGCTTCTGTTTCCACATCCCAAATGGGTGTTGCCTGGAGCTCTGGGCGCTATTTTATCCTTATGGCGCTGGTGATGTCAGGCGCAATTTAGACTGATCCTATAAAGAGAGGCCTCTGGGGCCAAGGCTGAGGGACTGTTTTACACCTGATGTCACAGCCTGGAGACTGACACCACTGAGACCACCGCAACTACACCCTATCTTCGCTGCTATCTTGTTACCTCGCCCTCTTCTGACCTCTACCCCTTCTCTCTTGTCTGCTCATTCTTCTGCTGAATATTGTCTAATGCTAGAGCGTGAGCTGTCAAGGGCCGGGACTGTCTTACTGTTTGCTTGTACAGCACCTAGCGCAATGAGGCCCTGCTCCCTGTGTGAGGTCCTTAGGTTCTACTCCAATAGTAGTTTAATAATCATCATAATAAAATGGCTGTAAGAAACTTACACAAAACTTCCCTGGCTGTGGCTTTCATTACCACCCTGAAACCTGGGTCCCTCCCACACAGCTGAGCCAAACATTAGAGGAGGCTGGGCCACAAAGTATTTGTTAAAAGGGCACGTATCACTGCTAGCTAATCTTTCCTGGCTGACTTTCAACTGAGACTGCATGAAGCACTGACTTGGGAGACCAGCCCTAAGTTCCATTTGAGACTCCTGCTATTCCTGAGAGCAAGGCAGCGGTAAAGAACCCAGTCCACAAACCTAACCGTGCGGTGATTCATCATTCTTCCATTCCGGGGTGACTCATTCTATTCTTGGCCAGCAGAAGGATTCACCATTACACAGTGCAGAGAAGGGCATCAGGGAGCAGTACTGAAGCGGAGAAAAACATTGTTTGAGAAACATCTCCGTTCACAGTTCCGTTAGCAGAGCTAGATACCAAAGTATTACTGCCACGCCGACCTGGGCTCTGGTTCAGCTTTCACCTTCTCCAAAGCACAAGAGTTCTCCGACACAGGATTCAGCCTGTTTCGGAGATAGGGGCTATCTGCACATTTTGGATTGGGTTTCAGATTCCAAACCCTCAGAGTTGAAGGGTTCTGATCAGGGCCGGCTCCAGGCACCAGGCACCCAAGCTGGTGCTTGGGGCGGCACCTGGAGGGGGGCGGCGTGGCGCTCCGGCCGCCGGGGAGAGCGGGGCCACAGCCGGGCTCGCCGCCCTCCCCCCGGCGCTCTGGCCGCCCTCCCCCCGGCCGCCAGGGGGAGAGCCGAGCCCCAGCTGGGGCTCGCCGCCCTCTTGCCGCCCTGCCCCCGGCGCTCTGGCCGCCGGGGTGGGGGGGAGAGCCGAGCCCCCGCCGGGGCTCGCCGCCCTGCCCCCGGTGCTCTGGCCGCCGGGGGGAGAGCCGAGCCCCCGCTGGGGCTCGCCGCCCTCCTCCCAGGGCTCCAGCCGCCCTCCCCTCCGGCGCCCTCCCCATGGTTTTACTTGGCTTTGTTGACTGTAAATGCACCCGCTAAACTAACCACTCCCCAAACCTGTTGTGTATTGGATCAACGGGTGGCTAGAGTGGAGCGTGTGTAAAATGAACAGGTAGATCACATCAGGTATCTTCTGGTGGTGGCATGTTTCCAGCTGGCATGTCTACCTGCCATAATGGCACCATCAAAGATTTAGGGCTTCTTGAAAGTTATTTTGGATTTAACTTGGTGTTTTCTGATAAACTGCCTTGCATCCATACACAAGGTTTTTGTTTGTTTTTTTTGACAAATTATCTGGCATCTCATTCTGCATCAACTAATTCGCTTTGGAAGCAGATCAACTCAAAATCAGAATGAGGTATTTTACAATAAGGTAGGTATGGATGCATCCCCAGACTCCCCTCCCCTGCAGCTAAAGGCTGGGCAATCCGCTCTCAGGTTTCAGCTTAGTGTGATGTTGCTGTCCCACTCCAGCCTTCCAAAGAGTCCTCCAGCAAAAAACAGGGACCTGATAGTAACTAATGTCATGAAAATCTAATCAGAAAAAAATAACTCTTTGGAGAAAGTATAAATACACGTGATGTTGGCCTTGTGCATCCCAAAGTAGCAAGAATGAACACTACGCATTTTCCCCTCCTCTCATTAGCAGTTTCCCTTTGGGGTTTAATGTTCAAAGGGGCCTGTACCTTGCCTCCTTTGATCAGATTTTCAAGCGTGCTCAGGACCCGGAAGGGAGCTGCTGGGCGCTAAGCATTTCTGATAATCTAGTGTGTCTGTGGGGAGGAACACATTGGTGCACACTCTTCAGCACTAATCCCCCAATGTTATCACTTCCACATGCAGGTGATAGGGTTTCCTGTTGGGCTGATGGGTGTCTGTGTTTGGGAGCATGCAGAACTGCCTGGGCACAAATCAAGGCCATGCTTTGTAAAGGAGGCTCTTTATGTTTTTCATGGAGAGGCTCAGGCCAGTGGCGCTGGAACAGTTTTTGGAGTGGGGGAGCTGAGCTGCACCCCCCCCCTTTGCCCTGTCCGCACCCCTCACCGCCCCCTAGAGCTGGGGCTGGCAGCCGGGACCCCACATGTGGACCCAGTGGCTGGGACCTGGGCCCGGCAGCTAGCCAGGATCCCGCATGCGGGGGCCAGCAGCCGAGCACCCGGGGCTGGCAGCTGAGCGGGATCCGGGTCCAACAGCAGAGTCCCCAGGCAGCAGCGGGCCTGGCGGCCAGGACCCTGGGCGGCAGGGGCACGGGGCCGGTGTCAGGTACCCTGGGCAGCGGGGGCATGGGGCCAGCGGCCGGGATGCCGGGCACAAAACCTGGGGGTGCTGCAGCACCCCCAGTACCGCTGCTTCCTGCACCTCTGGCTCAGGCTGGCTAGGGGAATGGCTGGGCTCACAAACAGTCACAGAGCTGCACTAGTCTGCATGCGCTAGGTAGCACCACAGATAAGTCTGAGATGAGTAATGTTCAGTCCATGGCCTCTGCATTTACACAAGGGAGCAGCAGGATTCATGCAGCACAGCTGCAATATGAATGAGTCTTTCAGAAATCGAGGTCTCCATTAACCCTTCAGATGGCTACAAGCCCAGACTGCGGAGGTCTCCTCTCTGATCTTGGTTTCACCTCTGTGTAACACCAGTGACCTTACTGGAGCTACTCCTGTTTACACCTGCTGGACTGAGAGCAGAATCAGGTCCCCTGATTTAACTGGGATTAACTAGGATTGCTCTGATCCCGCTCCGGACATGTCATTCCCTCCTCCTGTCTCCAACCCACCCTACCTCTACGCTTGCAAACTGCTGTAGTGCTCTTACTCATGTTGAGCTCAGATCACAGTCCAGGGTGGGGTAAGCTACCGAAGGAGGCTTTCACCCCTCTCTCTAGTCTGAGATAGGGCAAAGATGGAGCTAGCCTTCTACCCCTGTCCCTAAGACCTGTCTCAATGTATTAGCTCAACTGAGTTAGCCTAACAGGCTTGAAGAGATGCAAACCAGCATGTCTGAAAGACTTGTGAGCTGGCCATGCTGTAGCCTACAGGGAAACGAGGCTCCAACATGGCCAACTAATTTGGCTAGGAACATGCTACTCCTTTTTTGCCCATTGAGACAGGGCTCTAGCGAGGGAGCCTCATCCAGGACTGCCTTCCTTAAGCAATGCCTGAGGTAATTAGGAGCATGCCCAGCTTCCATGCTGTGAGGCAGCCACAATCTGTTGCTCCGCACAAGGGTTAGGACACATTGTGAAAGATCCCGCAGCACCAAGCACCTGCCACCAATGAAAGTCTGTCTGAGCTATCCTTTGCCCAGATCACTTCCCATCTCTCTACCCTGCCTCCGCTTGGCTTCCCCTCTATTCTCCTCATTCCTTGCTCGAGTGAGCCTCTTGTCCTCTAGCCAGCTGGCAGTCCACTCTCTGGACTGTGGATTCCTTCTGACTGGCCACCCTCTTCTTGCAGCCACACTCCTCCCACAGTCTGGGTGCTGCCCTGAAAGGCAGTGCCTAATTAGGTAGCCACCTCTGTGTCTGATGCCAAGAATTGCCCCTGGGTCAGCCAAGTCCATTTCTCGATATGGGACAAACTAGTTGCCCGGAGACATTACCATCTGTTTCTCAGGCTGTGCAGTGCTTAAGGTTTAGTGACAGCGTCCAACCCATGCATTCTTTTTCCGTGATGTGTTGTCTAAAGCTGCTCTACTTTACAGACTTCTGAAAAGGGCACAGGTTTGACTCTGCCCAGACCCCTCTATACAGTGTAGCCTGACCTCTATGCAGGGATCTGAGCCTTCTGTCGAGAGAGCCACTATCTCTCTAATCATTCAGGGAGCACCCACCCATCACTGCAGTCTCTTGGTGCTGGCCCGTGTCTAGAAATCCAAAAGTCACCAGTTGTTTTGCCATATCTGGAAACCTTTGTTTGTCTATTAACTCAAAAAGGAGTTTGCAAAACCTGATTTGCCCGTTCAAGAGAGCAGGCTGTTACTTATCAGATACCACCGGCTTTCCTACAAGCTCAATCCAAACCACCACTTGTGGGAATTTCACAACAGCAAACAAAGGGGGCAAACAAAAGACACTTACTGACTGTGGCATTCATCCTGTGATCTCCTCCTCCAGCCTGAAAAGATTCTAGTGGCAACCAGAGGCCATCGGCTCTAGCCCTCGGTGCTTGCAGAAGCTCTTGCTTTCTTCCCTTTACTTGGCTTCCTGAGGAGGAAAGAGTCAAGTGAGAGGAGTCTCCGAGAACTCTCAGATTGTCTGAGCGTATATTTCTCTTTCCCTTTCTCTCCCCTGCTTTTTTGCCAGCAGTCAGAGTCAGGGGGAAGGTTGCTAAAGAGGCAGTCCAGAAATGACATCAGCGAAAAGGGGTTGAGATAATCAGATTTTGTGCCTCTGAAGGAATTTCCTGCACGCAGAGATTTGAACAGGGTACATCTGCGTGAAGGAGGAACTAAAGTTTAAAGTGAATGGCCTGGCCACTGAAAGAGTTAGGAAGCAATTAACTGCCCAGCACTTTACAGCCCTGGATGAATGCCTGCTACCATATCTGCAGACAAACCTCCTATTTTAGCTCCACTTTGATGGGTACTTCATTTTTAAAACCTTGCTGTCTTTGTGGACGCAAACCCTCTCCCCATTGCCTCTGTACTCACAGGGCATGGTGCTCTGAACACTGGGAGTTTGATGGAGGAAATAAGGTTGGACTTTTCCTAATTGTTTTCTAACTCATCCTGCTGCTCAGGGGCACCCAGCGCATCTTCTCTGCTGCCCTTGCCAGGTTTGTTGTGAGATTATTCAGTGCTGAAAACAAAACAAAACATCAGATTACGTTGCCATTGTCACCTGAGTCCTGCAGAGTCAACTCCCTGGCCTGGGCTCCGCCTGTACCGATAAGGCCAAGTGAGCCAGCCCAGGTTGGTAAGAGAGTTGTTACCATCTGATGGCTATCAGGTGAGTCTGAGGCTGTGTCTACATTAGGAACATTTTGCTGGTAGAGCTGTACTGATCTATTACACCAGCAAAGCACTCCTAGTGTTGATGCAGCTCATACCAGCAAAACTGCGCTTTCGCTGGTATAACCCCATCTATAGTAGTGACCCTTGTCGGCACACCTATGTCGGTCAGAGGCAGGGCCAGCGCTTCCACTAGGCGACCCTAGGCGGTCGGCTAGGGCGGCAGGATTTGGGGGGCGGCATTTTGCCGCCCTCGGCAGAAATTCGGCGGGGGGGGGGGTCCTTCCGCTCTGGGTCTTCGGCAGAAATTCGGCAGCGGGGAGGGATAGCTCAGTGGTTTGAGCATTGGCATGCTAAACCCAGGGTTGTGAGTTCAATCCTTGAGGGGGCCACTTAGGGATCTGGGGCAAAATCAGTACTTGGTCCTGCTAGTGAAGGCAGGGGGCTGGACTCGATGACCTTTCAAGGTCCCTTCCAGTTCTAGGAGATGGATATCTCCATTATAAAAGCGGGTCCTTCACTCGCTCCGGGACCTGCCGCTGAAGTACCCCGAAGACGCAGAGCGGAAGGACCCCCACCGCTGAATGCTCGGAGGAGGAGCACTGGTGCCTAAAGCAGCAAAAACCCTGGCGCCGCTCCTGGTCAGAGGTCACACCGTGACGTGACATAGCTATTCTGGCAGAAGTTTGTAGTGTGGACCTGGCCTCAGTCCATTTCCTGGTGCACTGCTGTCTACATCACTCTTTCCACTCTGCTGGCAACCTCAGCAGAGAGGCCAAGGGTTGAACAAGTGCAGAGACTGCACTGCTCTTCAGAGCAGGTTTGAGGCATATTGGTAAGTCAAGGTGTAGGGCTGTCTGTGCTGTGCTGTCCCGGCTCTCTGGATCGCAAAGCACCCTGCATTATCTCCTTTTTGCAGATGGGGAAATTGAGGCACAGAGAAGGGAAGTCACACAGCAGGGATAGAACTCAGCTCTCCGGACTCCACATCCAGTACTCCGTCCACTAGAAATCCTGCCCCCAATAGAGGAGTCAGTCACTAGGGATGTCAGGCTATTTACATTGGCACAACCGGTTAAAAAGGAGAGAATTCAGCCTCCAATTGTGTGATACTCCCAGTAACCTGAACTATAGTCACGTCCAGAGGAAAATATGAGTATCCCATAGGCATGACTTCTGATGTCGGCAAACAGGAGCCGTTATGGTGGAACAGACCAATGATCTATCTAGTTCGGTATCTCCTGGCTAAAGAATGATGCTTCCCAGAGATGCAAGTCCCTTCCCTCTTGGGGCACCTAACTGTATGCCACACTGCTGCATGGGTGGAATCTTTCCCTGAGCCCAGCTACAATCCGAGTGTGCATAAGGACGGACGGTGATTCTGATCTGAACTACAAGTGGCTGCTCCTGGAGAACGCCTTGCTGGGTGAGCTGTACACTAGAGAACTTCTTCAGGGCATGTCTGATCCAATCTGAGAGCAAACACTGAGGTGGCCAACACAGGCTCCACCAAGAGATGGGTGTTTCCTGGAGGAGGGAGTGCCTAAGGCATGTAATACTAAAGGTATTTGTTCTTTATCATTCTGCATGCTGGGACAAGCCTGTGGCATTTGCCAGGTGTGTCAGACAGGGTACTGGGCTATGGGGAGTCCTGTCTCTGAGCAACTACCTATCCCAACCGCCCACATCCAGGAAGATGAACCTAGGGAAACCACTCTCCCCAGGTCTCCCTTATGCCCTACCTGGCTGGCAATTGTTCGCTTATGTCCCTTAAGGACCATTTCCCCACATGGTCTAGCTTTGCTACTGAGGTCTGCCTACGGGCCCTCCCATCTGAATTCATGCAGGGGCCCTGTAACCTGGAGCCACTTCTGTACATGCTGCCTTTTTCTATTTCTGCTGACTCTTGACACTTCCTTGTTGAAACCAGTGTTTGGATTTGGTTTTCTAGCCGTCTTGTGCTATGTGGGCGGGTGTGGGAGCTGTCTCCTGGCTATAGCAGCAGCACAATGAGTCATGCACAGGCCGGGGGAGGGCACCCTATACTCTTTGTTAAATTTGGGGAAAGCACAGGTGTGTGGCAGGAGAAGTTCACTGCTTGCAAGTGACTCTTGCAGATACTTTGGGCATTCCCAGACTGGATCAGGCCTGTGGCCCATCTAGTCCAGTATTGTGCCTCTGACAGTGGATTGAGCAACCTGCATGGAACCTGGAGGGAAGAGTTACCAGGAAGCCAGTCTGTGTGCACATGGCTGGAATGCTAGCTGTAGTTGCACCACCTCTGTAACTCGTTCTCTTAACGAAGAGCCAGTTTAGTTTTAGAAACCTGGATTGCTCTCATGTTATTACCCAGCATGTGGCCAGCCCCCAGTGCTTCAAAGGAAGAGACAAAAATCCCCGTCCCTCATTCTAGCAGGAATCCCATAAAAGGCCTGATCCAAAGCCATTGATGTCAATGAAAGACTTTCCATTGATGCCAATGGGCTTTGGATCAGGCTCCTCGTGAAGGGTTTTCCCACCCCAAAAAGCACAGTTTTGGGGCCTGTCTGACTGGAGATCCTTCTCTTCATCCTGAGGAGTGGAGTCAAGGTTGGGGCAGACAGCACAGCGATAAAACACCGGATCTTGCCTGTTCTACCGCTCCCAGAAGTGGGGAATTACCGGTCCAGTTTTTCCTAGCCTAGCACTGGCCTAACCATGCTGCAAACCAAGCTGAAAGTCTCTTTTACAAGCACTGACTCTACCGAAAGGCACGTGCTCTGCTTTTTTACACACACAGATCAGTTCCCCATAAAGGGGTACTACTACTTGGCCCAGGCAGTTCAGCAATTTCACAGCCAGCGTGACTGTCATATGACTCAACAGAAAAAAAGAAACAGACTCAGACAGGTGATTTTTCTTTTTCCCCTCGAACAACAAGAAATCGAAAAGAGTTAAAATAAGCCAAGAAGGACTGAGGAGAGCCCGGGCAACGATAGAGAGGAAGGGTGTTCCAAGGGCTAGGGTGCTAGGCTGGGACTTGGGTTCAATTCCAGGCTGTCCCTCAGACTCTCTGTGTGACCTTGGGGAACTTGCAAAGTTTCTCTGTGCCTCCATTCCACATCTGTGCAATGGGGTGATAGCACCGTCCCACCTCCCAGGCATTACAAGGGTAAATAAAATACATTAAAGATTAGATAGAACAGGGAAATTACTCGGTGTGGGATTCAATCCAGTCCTGCAGAGTCTGGCACCCTCCCAATCAAACGCTCATATAGCCCTGAGCACTGGGCAACAAGGGTAGGGGGGGCAGCTTACCTGGAGTTTACCCCTTGTCCATGCAGATCGAAGGCGTGTCCTTGCTCCTTGTTACACGGCCATGCTATGCTGTATAGGAACCAGGTAGCAACTCCTTAAATAGTTTGTGAGCTGTCTACTGGAGCACACTGTATTCTATCGTTTAGAAGCGAACGGAAACCAATCAGAAAGGCAATATGCCTATCGCTAGGCCTGGCACGCTTGTGTATGGTGATGTGGGGCCTAACTGTGCCCCTGTGGGCTCGTCACATTGTTCTTCTTCTGTAAACAGCAAAGGACACAACGCATGCTTTCAAAATGATGCCAGCCCAGCGCGTGGCATGCGCACGCAGCAGATGATGCAGCATGTTATGGGCCCATGGCACCCGAGGCAGGATTTAGCTGGCACCTTCCTGCACTCTGGAGAACTCTCCTCTGGCAGGTGGTGGTGATCTTCTCTCTCATCTGCTCCCAAAGTTGCCCTGGCCTTAGGTTGTGCCCTAAAGTCCTGATCCAAAACCCAGTACTGCCAATGGAAATACTGTGGCCTTTGGATTAGGTCCTAAATCCCTACAGTTGCCTTGCCAGGCCCTAGAATTTCACCACATCCTTTCCCAAAGCTCTGGAGTCTTCCTTTCCCAAGTCTACCTTTTCAGTGCTGACCTTCCTCCTCCTTCTCCTCAGGCCTTGCTCAAAGGATCGCTCTCTGACCATCGCCATTTCACCAGCAAAAACCTGGCAGCTAGATATTCCAGTAGTAATCTATCCCCAAGCCTGGCCTGGCCAGGCTCTCTTTGACCCTTTCTGTGGCTACTTCTGGCCTCTTTGCAGTTCACATGCTCAGCCATGCTGAGCTGAATGGACATGTTTTGCCTAGACTGAGTCAGCTGATGGATCCATTTCCATCCCAGGCTCTGAGGTCAATCACTGCAACATGCCTCGTGGCTGGGATTGCCTCACAGCCAGTAGCCAGTAGCAATTCACCCTCCAGTTACTTCTCCTTTCAAATGTTGAGATGTTCACTATGTACTAATCTGAAGTGACTCAGGGAGCACTGAACAGTTGTGGCTCCAGCTCTCACTTCTGCTTCTCAACATCCTCCTGCCTGGTCTAACTCCTACCGGTGGTGTCCTACCAGATTCTGCTGCCTTCCCCATCCTTTCTCTGAGTATCCCGCAATGTGACTCATTTGAAGGACCTCTTCAGCTGATTATGACAGTCTTTGTGGGTGTGGCTTAATAACTAAGTCAGTCGCAGGATGGTGGAGAACAACATCTCTAAAACATGACGGCCGTTTCTAGGGAGCTAGTGAGGAAGGCTGGTTCAGTGGTTAGGGTGTAAGACTACAACTCAGGGAACTTTCTGTTCTGCCACAGACTCCCTGTGTGACCTTGGAGTTACACAGGCCCAGACCAACAAAGATATTTAGGCTCCTAACTTCCATTGCTTTCCATCTATACAATGGGGATAATAGCACCGCCCTACTTCACAGGGGTGTTGTGAGAATAAACACAGGAAAGCTTGTGAGATGCTGAGATACAGTGGGGGCCACAGAAATCCCGAAGAGAGATTTTTTCACGAGACACCTAGCACTGTTAGACTGTCCTCTTAGTGTACACACAACGTGCCTCAGGTGGCACATGGCCAGGATTCATCACTGAATTTGGTCCGCTGGTTGCATCATTAGCTTCCCCAGCTTGGGCTGGGTACTGACGGGGAGTGCGAAGTGAATGCTGATCCGTGCCCACCACCATCAGGTGAACTCTCACCCAAGGGCTATCTCCATTCTAGTCTGTTCTTAAAATTTTCCACCACTGCCGCTCTGGCAGTGGTAGCAATCACGGTAGCTCTGGTGTACATGGGTAGATGGTGTTTTAACCACCATGGGGTGGGAATGTCTCAAATACTCGTTGGCCTATTTCTGCTTCCATTGAAATCAATAGAAGCGTCACCATTGAGTTCAATGGGACCAAAATTAGGCCAGCACTCAGTGCTTTGGAGAAGTCCCACCACCCCATACCATCTGACCCTGCTCAGAGCAGGTCCAGGAGACATGGTGGTTGAAAAGTTGGCAGCTGCCTGAGCCCTGTCTACCATACAGTTCCCATCAGTAGAACTACAATGGTGAAGAAAAGGCATAGACAGGAAGGGAATTATTTAGTGTAGTGTGCACAGGTCAATAAGGGATAAGAAAAGGAACTTTTTTTTTTTTGGCTAAGTATCAGGGAATGTTTCCTGACAGTAATTTGTCCCAAGTGCTGCAACGACCTCTCAATGGAGCTGGTGGAATAAAAGAAACCCTTCCTCATGGAGAACTGCAGGAGAAAAAGGTGTAAAATCGCCATTCATATTTTTCACAACTCATTATTCAATCAGCAGTACTCCTAGGGGAAAAGGTGGAAGCTCCATTGCTTGGAATAGCTAAAGCTTACTGGGGCAAAACACTGAGAAATGAGCTATGGGGAACAATCTTCCATTACTGGGTAAGAGGGACTGGGTAGGACCACATGGGTCTCCTCCTCTGTGTTTCTAGGGCACCCAGGGCCATAGCAGCATTAACATCTATATTTCTGTGAACTTCTCAAAGGAAAAATAGGGATGCCTATGAGAGTGTCTGTCTGTCTGTCTGTGTATCTCTCTCTCTCTCTCTCTCTCTTCCCCGCTACTGGAATAGGAGACAAACCTCAATGCTCCAAAAGGTTCTAATTAATGGGTTTAGGGCATCCCATCTCTTGGTTCTTGCTGGATGCTTATCTGGCTAGTGTTTCTTCAGCCACAGTACTGGGTGGGTAAGTATGGTATGGGGAAATCAATCCCACTGTACACTATAGAGCTTGAGAGCTTCAATACGAAGCAACTTTCAACTGCTGCCTCTTGCCATTTGTGGTGGAGTTATGCCTGGTAACTCATGTTTGGGAAGGAAACAAATATCTCTGTATGCTAATCAGGATTCGTAGCTGGCAATGTTAGAAGACATGGTTGCACGGCATTTTATGGTACCTTATTTAGCAATGTGCCTGGACAAAGAGCCACTAGCAGTGGAGTGAGTGCAGGAATGAATTGTGGTTGACAGACACAATGACAAATGAGTTTGATAGCAACACAATCACTGTATTTGAACAAGATAGGCATACCCTTCCAGTTTGGTTTCACAGGTGTCTGGATCCAGGGGGTTGGTTCAGGCTCATGTCTAATATCCACCATGTCTAATTCTGCTCTTGGATATCCTCCATTTTTAGGATGTGCTGACACAGAGTCTATTTGCTGTGTCAGTTTGTGCTGGCTATTAGTTAAAGGGAGTTGTTTCCACACAAGAGTGAAAATCTCAGAAAAGACACGCTAATAATAACCCTCCCCTCTCTTCTGTTTTCTGCTGACTTACATGCATTTCTCAAGATACATCATGTGTGAGCTGTGGGTGCTAAATGTATTCTCTAAGCCCTATGCTGACCATTAACAAGTCACATGCTCCGGACACCATTGTGAGTGGCAGGCTGACCCCTAACACACACAGATTTTGATAATGGTTGCCTGTTTTTGCAGAGCGCTGCCCATTTTAGAACCCATCTTTCCAGCTGTGCCAACCGCAATGCTGTCTGTTTGCGGAGATTGGCCCAAAGCTTTCTTTACCCGCTCTCACTCTGAAAGTGCGTGCACCGTCCCTACATCTCGGGAAATAACCCAGACACTCAGAGCAAAACTCGCTGGAAAGCACCAGTTGAAGGGGCACCTTGCAAAGCATAAACACCCCAGGATCACTTCAGACTTGTTCCGCATTTTGCCCAGGTGTTCACCAACCTCGGCAAAACTAGCTGAAGTATCAGGTTTTCATCCGGAACATTCCATCTAGCTCTGCCCCTTACCACAGAATGTGACCTTTAAAGGTTTTCAAAAGCACCTCAGAGAGGTAGAAACCCAACTCCTACTGATTTTCAGTAGAACTCATGCTCCTCAGTCTCTTGGGCTCATTTGAAAATTGCAGCCTAAAGACTATCAGACAACATAACAAAAAGACTTCCTCCTCAGTTGTGGTAGCTTTGGCCACCATATCCCCCTTCTGCACAGTCAAGGTTCTTCCCAGTCCAATGAAGATGCTGCTAATACAGAGACACCCATGAGGTATTATTTCCGGCATAGCCAAAGCTTTTAATTCACGGGGGTGAAGGGTGATGGCACCGTGCACAATTCAGCCTACTGAAGCCAGCCATGTTTTCCGCAGTAGTTTCCAGATCTAATTCAGTTTGATTGTTGCATCTTTAGACGTGAAATGAGAATTGAAATCCTCTTTATTTGATGAAAATCTCCATTGATTCAAGGGCAAAATCAAAATCTGTAAACTGGCTTTAACAAAGTTACCAAAGACATTTTTGTATTGGTTACACAAATGCCTCCTGCTACACTTTGCATTTCTGTAGTGCTTGTCAGCCAAGGATCCCAAGGCATTTTACAAAGGAGGTCAGTATGATTATCCCTGTTTTACAGGTGGGGAAATTGAGGCACAAAGATACATGATGTTACTTGCCCAAAGTCACACAGTGGCAGAGCCAGGAATAGAACCAAGCTCTACACTGACTCCTACTGCCTTACTATGGCCATTAGGAAACACTGCCTTAAGGGACAACTGGTGCCAGCCCAACTCTGTTATTTCCACGGTCAAAGACCGAGTAAAACTGGCCAATGAAAACATCACCCAGAATCCAGAGTGGCCCAGCCGGTGGTTGCATGTTCAGCCCCTGGAAGCCGCTGGTGCAGAATGCCATGCCGTCACTATTATCCTAAGGGGAAGAGGAATTGCGAATATGAGAACAAATTCCACCTTTCTAGAAAGGCCAGGAAGAAAATGCAGGAATCCTAACTACCAGCCCAGTACCCAAACCACACACCCCTCTGAGAACTGATTCTAAGACTCCTGCCTCCCACTTCTTTGCTATAACCACCTGACCCCCACCAACTCCATGCTGGGAATAGATTCCAGGACATACAGCACCCACTCCCATGCTCCAACGTTCCTCCCAGAGCTGGGACCAGAACCCAGGCGTCCTGACTCCCACCACCCTGCGCTAACCATTAGACCACACTCCCTATCGCCCCTTTCATAGTCCGAACTGTTACAGAACAGCAATTGATCTTGTGAACATTAAACAGAGGCTGGAGGCTCTCTTGTGCTTCCCAACTTCCTGCCTGAGCTAAAAATGGGACTGCATTTAGCGCAGCCCGCATCTCAAGGCTGGATTGAACATAAGCCTACAAGGGAAACTGGGGACACATGCTGTCATGCCAGTTTCAGAATGAGGAAGACGCTTGTACCATGAGGGTGTAGGCCTGGGGACTGAGCGTGTATGGGATCCCATTGATGGTGAAGGTAACGTCAGGCATCACATTCAGGTTGTTGCATTCCACGGCGTACTGCAAAGTGACAGACATGACACAGATTGGCCAAGGGCCGGCTGCAGGGACGGCTTACCTGGCATGCTGACCCCAAAGGCCAGAAAGCCTAATACAGTTCTCCCCTTCCCAAGCAGCTGACCCTGGGAGCTAGTCCTTTGACTTGTTACTGGCAGGTGTATGGGTTAGGGGTAGGCATGAAGCTCAGAGGTGTGATTCCAACTCATGTAGGCGTGCCCAAGCCAGCTTTCCTCTAGCTAGCAGTGATGCTACCTGTATGTCAATATACCCTCAATGGAGGTGAATGTCATGGGTCAGTGACCTTCTATCTGAAGGAGCCTTCTGGAAAAAACAACAACCCCAAACCCTGGGAAAAAACACAGTCCTGATTTCATGTAAAATGTACTAAGTTGCTGCTGGATGGTGTTAAATGTACAACAGGGAATAACGCTGCATTGGGTGGGAAGCTGTTACAACACCCAATGCCCCTTACAGATCAGACCCAGAGAGGGTAAGGGACGTGCCCAGCAAAGGAGCATCAGGATAGAACTACATTACTTGGTTCTCAAGCCAGGACTCTGTTCTCTAAGCCATGCTGTCTCCTGTACGAGCACATGGACCTATATTGTTAATCTCTAAATGCTGCAGTCCTGCAACATTAATAATTGTCTTACACAAAAGGGAACAGGCCAGCAAGAGTACTTGTAGCTTTTAAGGGGACAGGGAAGGATATCTACATCCAGATTTTAATTGAAATTTGACAGCAGTGTTTATATACAGAGACCCCAGGTGACATATAGGAAAGGCTGTGTGTCTCTGAGGCCTTAGGACTTGCAGCAAGGATATGAGCATGTGGTATTCAGTGGCATAATGGTAAAGGCAGGGTTTCAATAGCGAGTGCCTTTATCTCTTTACCGGGGCTGTATGCTGACATATTATATGGGTCTGATCAGGCCTTTTGAAACCTAGAGCCTTTACTTGTCTCCAGCAGAGATGCCAAACTTCAAATATTTCTGTAATATTTTGTTTGAGGAGTTATATCCTGGTTGGAAATCTAGCATGGGGAGACAAGAATTCCTGCATCCAGGAAATGTGGTATCTGCCCATCTCACATTGGCTTACCTCGCCATCCATGGGCACTGCACCAATATAATTTTGCATTTCTTTTATTTCTTTGGAAGGACCTGTGATGAGAGAGGTCCCGGTGTCTACTATCGCCTGGCATCCTTCTGCACAGAAGGCAACTGTCCCGCCCACCTGTATGCTGGGGAAAAGGAAATGGAACAAGCATTGGAGAAAGGGTCTATGGGAAATGCGTTCCTCTCCCCACTGACCCAGCACATGGCTGAGAGCACATCAGAACTGTGACCATTCCAGAGTCAGTGGGATAGTCTGATAAGATTGTGCATGTGGTTAGAGAGTAAGTACTGAGGCTTTGCTTGATGGTTACTCTGGTGTCTGCGAGGCACTCAGATAGGAGAGCACAATTAACTAATTCACAGAATTGCTTTCTGTGTCTATAAAACCAAAACTGGTCAACACCAGGAACTGAACTCAGGGCCTGCAGCATCAAAGCATAGGTCTCTATTACTTCAGCTAAAGGAATTATTTCTTCATTGGTAGAAGTTAGTAGGCTGTTGTTTCTCTGTTTGGCCCAGCCACTAGGTAGGGACAAATTGCCCTTTGCAAGTGTGTTACGTGTATGCCTTGCAGGTTATATTAAAGTTGGATTCTTGTGGCTGCTGACCAATGATGGAGATTTTAGCTACTTTAAATCATGTACATAAAATATAAGTGAGGCTTTTCCTTAAATATTTTACATTTTCTTTGGTTTAGGTCTCTGGACAAACCCTAGGACATTACATTGCTTCTAGGCAGAGATGAAGAATCAACAAGGTACGTATATTGGGCTATTTAAGTCTATTTTTGAGACAACATTTCTGTTTTTCATTCCCCGATGTTGGCCAGCTTTTTGCAAGAGCCAGGCACGTGGGGGGCTGAGAGCTATTGAAAATCTGCCCACCAGTGTCATCCTGGAGGCTGGGTGCTGTGGAAATCTGGTGCTGAGCATTTTTTGAAAACTGACCCTAGACGGGAGGAAAACCTAGTTCAGTACAGACATGGTTTTCAAAACATAAGATGCAATTCTGTCTGTTACGTGTTCATGTGACACCCCCCCCACACAGTCTCTGTAGTATCTGGGCACCTCCCAACACCCCTGGGAAGCAGGGAAGGACTATTACCTTCACTTTATATATGGGGAACTGGGGTACAGAAGACAACGTGATTTGCTCAAGGTCACACAGGGAGTGTGTGACGGAGCTGGGAACTGATTCTTCCATGCCCCAGGCTAGTGTCCTAAGCACAGGACTATCCTTCGTCTCTGTTCAAGAGCCAGAGAAGGCAGGAGGTTTGGGAGCATACTTTTTCCTAAGTGAATCGCTTTGTCCACTGATTGATCATGGCACCGAGGTCCTGGGACAGTGCATGTAGCTTAGGGGATGAGTGGCTTTGGATTGCTGCTGTTGCGAATTGACAGGGTTTAACGGTTACACAGTTTACCTCTAATCTGTGCCCACCCGGTGCCACCCCCACCCCAGCCGCCATCGCGGGGAACCCCCACCCCACACAGACACTTACTTGTCTAATTGGATTTGCCAGTATCCCTGTTTAGTGACTGGTACCCAGTTCAGAGTCCCGCTGAAATGCGAAGGATCAAAGCCACCAAATAATAGTTCTCCCCCAACAGAGGAATCCGGGTTCCTGGAGAAAAGAGGATTTGGTACATCCGGGTTTTCCATTAGCAGAAGCATTTCACATTATATAATCCTATTACTGTGCACATAGCTCTTTAAACTACAGTAATTCATTAGTTTTCTCCCCAAACTACTTCCTGTTGTTGTTCATTCTTTGTATTGGGATAGTGCCTGGGAGCCCCAGTCATGGGCCAGGACCCCATTGCACCAGGCGTTGTACAAACAGAACAAAAAGGCAGTCTCTGCCCCGGAAAGCTTACAATCTAAGTAAAAAACCCATTCCTGTTTTAACAGCCCTCTTTGGGCCCAGCCTGTTCCCAATTCCCTTGAGAACAAGGCCTGACCATCAGGCCGTAGCCCATTTTGTACAGAATCGTGTTCACACCTGTTCATGTAGACTGAGAATATTGGCAGATCCACTAGATTTTGTGCCATCATGTTATCAAACACAGGGGTAACCCCATCCACTGCCAGCGATGGATAGGCCAGTCCAAGAATCCCATCAAACTCAGCATCCAGAAAAGTGTTTCCTGGCTCGCTGACGCTCTCTGCGAACTGCTGGTTGCTGACAGTGATGCCTTCAACCTAGAGGGGAAAGAAAAGCTACTTATTGTTTCTGACCTTTCATCAGAAGGCTCAGCAACAGACCGCTTATGGTGCCACAGCAGGAAAGAATAGGAAGATTTTGGTCTTCTGGAGGCCAGGTCATGGTGTCATAACAGGAGAGAACAGGAAAGGAAGGTTTTCAGCGTGTAGAACCTTGTTGTGAAGTGCAAAGCTATTATGCTGACTCATCTTGGTAATTAGATGAGGTGTGTCTCATTGGCTCCAAGCAAGCACATAAAAGTTCAAAGTTTACTCTGCAGCGAGCTAAAGAGAAAGGCAGGAGTTCCTGCAGGTAGAAATTCTGATCAGCCCACTCCGAAGGGTGTTAGGGGGCTAATGCTCATGTTTGTAAGCTGAGTCCTGCCTTAGGTCTTGGTTATTTTCATGAAGAATGAAGGCACACTTGGGGAGAAGGGGTGGATAAGTGGGGTTTAGTTGTATCAGTTGTAAGTGTGTGTGTGTGTGGTGTCAGGAGTGGGGTGAGGAATCCACTCATTTACAACAGGCATGCCCGGAGGACCCAATCCTGCAATGTTCTGAGCACCTCCCTCGAAGTGCAGAATGCCCTCCATTCCCACTGACTTCCTTGGGAGCTGAGCCAGGAAAGGTTCTGCAGTCATGGTGCCCTACCAGGAAAGAACAATGGGAGATGGGCTCACATGGTGACCAAATAATGTCCTGCAGTCACAGTGCCATGGACAGGAGAGAAAATGGGAGTAGAACCTTTTTAATTTTTCTAAAGAAAACCAAACTCTGCTCACAGTGACTTGATCTGATCCGATGATTCCCGACAAACTACCAGTCCCATACTGAATCGAGAAGGGAGTCCCAACTTCACTGTAGGTGTTGGAATCTGATGGGTGAAATCTGGAATGCACAGCTGTAGTAAAACAAGATGCCTCTGTTATTGCTTGCATAACTGTAGCACCTAGGAGCTCTAGCTGTGAACTAGGACCCCCTTGTGCTAGGTTCTGTCCAAACACAGAAAAAAAACGAGGCAATTGAAATTACTCTATGCAATGGAATGGTCAGGTTAACTTGTAAATAAAAGAGTTCTAGCAAAATGTGAGCATTTAGAGATGTATTTTCTGTATTACAAAGAATAATAATTCTTAGCACCGTCATGTATCCAGTTACAGTTTGTCTTAAAGAGGAGTGGTTTATTAAAGAAAACAGCTACAACTTGTAGACATAAAGAAACAGGTTTCCACAGAGCTTGAGTTCCAGCATTGTGTTCTGTTTACAACAAGCACCACTACCCATATGGAACTCTATGCTAGGTATGGAGTCATCTAATGGCTGCATAAAGTGCTGCAAGTAAACATATTATTGCAAGAACTTGATAGCACTTTAAGTTTTCAAATCACTGTGCAATAGTTACCTAATTTATCCTCACAACACTCCTGTGAGATAGGGAAGTCAGTATTATTATCCCCATTTTACAGCTGGGGAAATTGAGACACAAGAGAGGGAAAGTGACTTGCCTACTTAAACCCTAGGCCTGATGCTCTCTTCCACTCTGAGATCATAAAGGAGTAGTAGAAAGGGTAGAAGCAGGCCCTGGTGAATACACCCAGGCAGTGGTGAATTGCTACCAGAACAGCACTAAGCCAGCTCCTCTTCCAGTCCCACCCCCAGTGTAGGAGGCTTAGGCAGAGAATAGCTGCACTCCTGAGTATTCTTTGCTTCCCTTAGCCCTCAGGGAGGAGGGGGCTATTGAAAGCAGAGTATAGATTAGAGCAGCCCTTTGGCTGCTCTAATTTATATCATGGGCTACAATGAGTGCAAAGGGTGGCATAAAGCCACCTATTCCTCCTCCCTCCCTAACTCCTTTCCTGTGCTAAGCAGTGGGTTGGAGTAAAAGGGAATCCTGGTCTCCACATAGTCCAGTAAGTGATTTCTCCACACAATTCTCAGTTCTTTATAAATATATTTTCAATGTTTCATGTTGCACCGAGTTGTCATGACTAGGGCCAACAATATGAAAAGTGTTCATTGATTTGGGGTCCCTCCATTTTTGGGTGTCCAGCCTGATACCCTTTATGGCTGGACAGTCAGAATCAGAGTGGCCACTTGCGCAAGATCAGTTGTAAGTATCCCAGGCCCACCTGAGAGTCTTAACTGGGAGTGGAGCCAACATCTATAATTAGACAAAACGGACACCCCGCCCCCCCAACAACGCAACCCTTTGAGGCTCCTTTGACCTTTCCCTGGCTGCTAAGGAATTATACATCAACTGATCCATGTCCCAATAATCTATCGCTCCCTCATCTGGTGTCCGGCAAAGACAGAAATTCTGAGGCACAATACACATGTGTTGTGCAAATGATCTGTCTCTTTAGGAGCCTGCCTACTGATCAACCCACTCCTGAAAGCTGCAGCGCCACTGGCCCAGATCCTTGAGCACAGCCTATTACCCGACAAATACCACTGCTGCAGCTGCCCAGAACCAGCTCCAAGTGTACTATGAAGCTGAATTCCTGGGACTGCTGCCCAGAACTAAGGCTGCAGTCTCGATTAACCTGTAGTTTCCAGGATGGCTGCCTAGTACCCTTGCAATTACATGCAATGAGCTTGTAACAAAACAGATGTATTTTTCTTTTTCTTTTTTTAGGACCTAACACACAGTGTGCATGACAAAGGGGTTCCGTTTCTGTTACATCCCTTTTTCCTATTGGTTGATTTCAGTGCAGATGGTCTGGGTTCCACGCTGGTGCATTCACTTTGTGCTCTTTCGGAGCATATTTAATTTTGCCTGCATTTGCCAAGCAGTGGCTCAGCGAAGCTAGTAAGGTGACCATGAAGAGGGGAATTTCTCTAAGCACCTCAAGGCTGATGGCCCCTTTCCCCCACATTTACAGTGGTGTATCTCCACGGACTTCACCTGATTTTCTCTTGATTCACTTTGGTGCTGAGTGGAGAGTCAGGCCCAGTCTCTCTACTCTGCCCCACCCAACGTCCAGGAGCAATGTGCTACTTACCACAGGCTTTGCTGACACAATAGATGGATGGAACCCAGAGATTGGAGGAGCCAGTGTCGAATAACACTGTGAAATTCTGAGGAGGGGTCCCAATAGAAATCTGTCCAAAATACTCCATCTAGACAAAGAGCAAAGCAACAGCCATTGTCAGGCATAGGCACCATGGGAAACCGCAGCAGAGCCAAGCTCCAGGGGGATAGCTATGGGATGGATGTTTGCAATGGGCTGACTTTGTTTCTGGAATGGCTGACACCATGTGGGGGATACTGCAGCATGATGCTAGGGGGAAAGCGGGAGCCAGATATAGCAAGAGCCTAGAAAAATGGTAACAAATCCAGAATGAAAATGGACAATGATTGTGGACTCCGGCCTGCTCCCGACAATCTCAGTGGCCCAGTTCCCACGGGCATCAGCAGGAACGGGAACAGGCCTGAGCAGAATCCCCATAAAGATCCAAACATGTCCTGAACTTTAGGAATGCTTAGAACCAAATGTCACAACGACTGACACTATAACAGGCCAGACTAAGACCTCAGATCCGGGAAATACCCCCAACCACTGGGAAAGTTGGTCTCTGGGTCTAAACCTTCTGGCTTGGACCCTGCTTTACTTGTATGATTGTATTTTAGTTTTGGAGGGGATTTTGGTTCTTGGCTCTAGGCTACTGTCACTAGCTTCATGCCCAGAAGATTAGGAGAAAAGTGGGATTTGTGTGTGTGTGTGTATAATATACACTGAATGGAGACCTTTGTATGGGATCAACATTACATTCACAAGTCACATACCTACAGGACAAAAGACCAGTAAAAAGTCGGGCGGACAGATAACTATGGCACACTATTGTATTATTGTTGGCTTTGCTCAGACTCTGTTTAACAGGAGCTGAACTCAAGGGTCAGGATGTAGGGCATTCAAGGCTGTTCATGCAAAATAATGTGCGCTCTCTGCTTCCTGTGTTGCTTTTCAGTGATTTCTGCAAAGCAGTGCCCCCAATGCTGCCTCCCCCCCACCCCTTGCTGTGTAACTTACATCCAGGTAGTTGATGAGTGGCTCATTAGTTTCTGGGATGGCGGAGCAGTCTTCCGTGTACTGGATCATGTCCAGCTTCTGGGCCTTCCAGAATTTGGACAGCTGCCCATGCTCCCTCAGGATTTTCCGCAGGGATTTGTGTCTCCTCAGGGGCACCCTGGGGAAAGAAGGCATTCGCCCAGTAAACATGGTCCTGAGCAACAGAAACTAGGGAACCCGAATTAAAAGCAGGCTTGCAGAAGTACAGGGTGGATTGGCCCGTCTACCCAGTGAATGGCATCTGATAGAAGGCACACATGTACTGGTGTGTGGTATTTACTTCGATTGTAAGCCTTTGGGGGAAGGGACCTTTTTTTGTTCTTTTTTCTTTGTACTGCACCCAGCACAGTGGGGTCCTGATCTATGACATTACATAAGAATGGCCATACTGGGTCAGACCAATGGTCCATGTAGCCCAGGATCCTGTCTTCCAACAGTGGATGGTGCCAGATGCTTCAGAGGGAATTAATAGACCCGGGCAATTATCAAGTGATCCATGTACTGTCATCCAGTCCCGGCTTCTGGCAGTCAGAGGTTTAGGGACACCCAGAGCATAGGGTTGCATCCCTGACCATCTTGGCTAAGAGCCATTGATGGACCTATCCTATGTGAACTTACCTAATTCTTTTTTAAACCCAGTTATACTTTTGGCCTTCACAACATCCCCTGGCAACGAGTTCCTGGGCATTGTATGAACAAATACTTCCTTATGTTTGTTTTAAAGGTGCTGCCTATTAACTTCATTGGGTGACCCTTGGTTTATGTGTTATGTGAAGGGGTAAATAACACTCCCCTATTCACTTTCTCTATACCAGGCATGACTTTACAGATCTCTATCAGATCCCCTCTTAGTCATCTCTTTTCTAAGCTGAATAGTCGCAGTCTTTCTAATTTCTCCTCATTTGGAAGCTATTTCATACTCTAATAATTTCTGTTGCCCTTCTCTGTATTTTTTTCCAGTTCTAATATATCTTTTTTGATATGGGAGCAACTCGAACTGCACGCAGTATTAAAGGTGCAGGTGTGCCATGGATTTATAGAAAATGTCATAATGCCACTATATCTTCTTATCTATCCCTTTCCTAATGATTCCCAATGTTCTGATTGCTTGTTTGACTGCACATTGAGCTGCTGTTTTGAGAGGACTGAGGCTCCTAGGTGTGATCACAATACGAAGAGTAAATTAGTCCTTTGCTCAGGGGGCTAGTTATTCTCTGATTTACACCCTCTCCAAACCCATTGACTTCAGTGGCACCAAGGTGTGTCTCTGACTCCAGTGAGTTTGCATGGGGAGTAGATCAGCACAGAGATTGGCTGTTAGTGTTGAGAAATCCAGATCCATTTTGCCCACTGACGCTAACGACTACGACCGAATGATGATTCTTTTCACTTCCCGGGCAGTGCTCAGCTGAGAACCCCAAAGTGTGTTTTAAAATGCTCATCAGTGTAGACTCTCAACCCTGCCCTCCCAGGAGGTGGTGTTATCCCTGCTTTATATCAGAGCAGGGCTGGCTCCAGGCTTTTTGCCGCCCCAAGCAATAAAAAAACAAAACAGAGTGCTGCCCCAAGCCCATGCTTGGAACGCTGGTGCCTAGAGCCAGCCCTGTATCTGAGATACAAAGGGGTGAGCGGACTTGCCCCGTGGGCGATTCACAGGCAGAGCCAGGACTAGAACCCAGCAGTCCTGAATCTTAGAACCAAGTGCAGAGGTGAGTTGTAATTTAGGCAGAGGTAAGCAAAGGTGAAGGAGTCTAAATGGTTATCGCTTACTAGCTGAGGAGTTGGAAGCAGGTGTAAGTCAATGTTAAAACACTGTAGTAGAGTTTATGCCTGGTCCCCGCTCCTGGCAGTTGGTACGTCCTTCTTTGCTGGCCCCTTCACGAGTGAATTACATCCATTTAGACGCTCTTACACCCATTTACCAACAGGTAATTCATATTAACCCACCATCTCCTCTGAGTCAGGTCCCCAGGCTCTGTCTCCATCCACTGGAGCCATCTCGCCAGCCATTGAGGAGATACTCTGATGGGAACAGAAACCCCGCTTGGTCCCTACAAAGCTGGGTCTGACTGGTGCTCTCCCCGTCAGTTTCATGAGCATCATGTTACCCAGCCTGCCTACCCGTCCCCACCCAGCAACGTTGTGTCTGGTGCTGTTTAAAGCCTGGGCACACGGTTCTGGCTGCTGTTTGTTTTAACGTTCACCGTTGCCACAATCCACGAGTCCTTGGGAATGAGCCTTGAGCCTAGAGCTGCTGTCGCCTGGGTGCCCAGAGAAGTGAGGAAAGGCCAAGGAAACCTGCTTACCTTTGCAACCCATTGGCCAGCCAAAGGCAAAGCATCAAAAGGATCAGCCGCTTCATACCGGAGTCTCGGCTCTAATGCTCACTCAGCCGCTCTCTCTTAACTTGTGAGAACTGAACAAAAGCTTTGCCCTTATAGCAGCCGGAACAGCCCAGCCCCAAAGGACCAGACCCCTGCGATAAGGCTCCTCTGAATGTCAACACAGAGCCTTTGCCACAGAAATGAATCACTGTGCACACACTCAGTCCTGGCGACAGGAGCCGAAACACACCGAGCCAAATTGTTCTCTGAGACGGGATAGTTTTGCCCACTAGCAGGGGAATCTCCCCCAGCCTGGACTTGCGGGGTTTCCCTGGAACCCTTCCATCAGTGTCGGAGAGGTAGCACGGTCTTGTGGTAGGACAGAAGATGTTGCTCTGAATCTCTCTGTGCTTCAGTCCCCTCATCTGTAAAATGGGGATAGTAATCCTTCCTTTCCCAGCCGTTGTCTATTAAACTGTAGATATTCAAGGCAGGGGTTGTCTCTTACTGTATGTGCATACACCACTGAGCGCATTGGGCCCTGAGCTCAGCTGGAGTCTCTAGGCGCTTCTCTTAGACAAACAGTGATGGTGGGATTTGCCCCCATACCGGCCATAAATTGCTAGCTGGGGGGTCCATTCCTTAACCCCACCCCCCACCCCTGAGGTTAACTGCAGGCCCACTATGCACCCTCCAGCTGTTGCTGTCTTCATTCACCTGTTTTCTCCCCACTTTCCCTTCTCCATCACCACCCACAGATGTCTCTGCCAGCTCTGACGAGGCAGTGTCTGAGGCAGGGAATTAAATGACCTGGTGGAAACTCCCCTCCCTGCTCTAGATTTTCACTCATACATTTCTGGAGCTAGGGAAGATGTCTGTCTCAATCTTCCCAGAAGGGAAACTGTCCCCCCTCTCGTCCTTGATGGGAGCTTGTCTCACACCTATAGGGTGACCAGACAGCATTGTGAAAAATCGAGATGGGAGTGGGGGGTAATAGGTGCCTATATAAGAAAAAGACCCACAAATCGTGACTCTCCCTATAAAATCGGGACCTCCGGTCCCCCTACACACCTATCTGTCCCCCTTTCCTTTAGCTCTGCAGTCATCTGGCCTGAGAGGCTGATGGGGATTCCTCACAGAGTCAGTTACCTCCACCCTTCCCCACTTCAGGGCTTCTTGGTACACAAAGTACAGCGATGGGACAGGCCTGCCACCTTCAGAGCAGATGGGGAAATTACTAGTCAAGAAATAGTGATTATTTTTTGTGAAAAAAGTTTCTCCTCCCCCCCGAAAAGAAAAATGTTCTCCTTTTTTCATCCTCTCTGAACCCTTTCTTCTCCCCTTCCCCCCTTTCCTTTTCCCATGCCCCCTTCTCCAGTGGCAAAATGGAAAAAAATGAGGGAAAAAAACAAAACTGGAAAATTTGTTTCTGTTTTTTGTCAAAACACCAGAACATTTCAGCAGAAACTAATTTTGTCCCATGAGAATTTTTTTAAATAAAAAAGCCATTTTTGGGGAAAGTGTTTTACTTTTTTGATTGGTTGGTTGGTTGACCAGCTCTATAACTGACATTTCCTGTGCTTTGTGTTATCCTTTATGTATTGACCTGTAAGCTTTAGCTTGGGAGATGAGGCTCATGAAACTGAGGAATTGGCAGTCTAGCAGTCATTTACCACCTACTGCCTTGTAGCATTGAACTCAAAGCACCTTGTGATGCAGTTTGCATGGAAGCCGCTATGCAAAGTAAAGCTGTGTTCTGCTGGGTTGTATTGCTTCCCATATGGCTTTGATTGTTTTGTTCAGCAAATTTCAGTGACACCAGTGGTGTCCCATACCCACGCTCAGGCTTGTGTGTGTAAAAGTATTGGTCAGAGAGAGGGCTCTGTGACAGTGTTTAGCAGCACCAATGTGTTATGTCCCATTGGCTAGCTATGCCTGGCAATTAACCCACAGAGGGGAGAGAAAGTCTTTCCTTATTCTCAAAGGCACTGGTGCATTGCTGCAGGACATTAATGTACCTGTATAGCCTATTGGGAGACAATCCTGTGAGCACAGCCGGGTTTGTTTCAGCGTCCTCTGAAGACGAGTGGAAAGGGAGAGGGAAAATCGATGGGCAGATGAAACTTGCTAGAAATCAGACCCAGGGCTTGCTGTGTGCTGAGAGCTGTGGTCTGGTGCAGGAAGATGAGATATTGGGGAAATCTCCGCTCCCATCCTTGGCTGCGGTGGAGGGCCGCACAGTGTAGCTCAGGAAAGGGGTTTGTGGAAATAGGTGGCTTTTCGTTAACTGCCCGCTCCCCGATTCGGCGCCAGGTTGAGCACAGGGCTGGCCCACCAGTATAAATTAGAGCAGTCTGAGGGCTGCTGAAAGTTACACTGGCTGCCAACAGACCCAAGGGCCCCAGAATCACTAGGGTACAGGGGACGCTGCTACCTTCTCTATTCCCCAGACATGCTCCCTAACCTGGCTGCAGGGAGGGACAACACAGAAGGTGGCACAACAGCCTTCCCCGGTGGCGCTCTGCCACCAAGGGCTCCCCTGCGCAGGGGTGATCTTCCCAGGCCTTAGGGGCATTAGGGGCACTTTGCTACAGTGGAGTGGAGCCAAGCAGCCCTCACATAAGGAAGGACACCAGCCCTACCGTCCATTGTATGCTGCAGGAGGCTGAGGTGTGGAAGAGCTGGAGTCAGGTTCCCGGCGTGGGAAGGAGGGGCAGTCAAGTGTGTGGTTCAGTAACAGCACTATGTCCTAGCATGGGAACGCCAGGCAGGGCAGAGGGGGGACGGCACCCTGGATTGCCCTGGTAGGAACAGAAAAAGAATTGCTGTAATTACACCTGATCTGACTGTCCTGGAGAAAGGGACTTGTCCATACTGAATAGAAAGGGAGGAACATCTTAACGCAGGAATAGATGATTTGCACAAGCAGCTTGACTCTCCCAGAAATTATAGCCACAGACTAAACAACTTTATTTTTCTGCAGTTAGCTTGATTTAGTAACCCAGCCCCTACAGTTCAGCAGTTGCTCTGTGATCAACTTAACTCTACACTGTACTTGTTTTGGAGGAAAAGATTTAGTCTCTCTCCGTTATGCACAGTCCAGCCCAGTCACTCTGAAGTTCTGGAACATACTTACTAGTGGCTGGGTTTCTCTCCTGCCTGGATTCTATGATACATCGACTGGGGTTCTTTATTCAATTGCAAGCGAGACAGTGAGGTCTAATGGTAGCAGCAGGGGACTGGTTAGAGCAAGGAACAGTTAGGATACCTGGGTTCTTAGGTAATAAATCATCTCATATGTGAATTTGTTTCCGTCTAGTAGCCAACTCTAATAGCCTGTAATTTGCTCACAGCTAACAGGTGCTTTTTTAGCTTCAAGTCAAAGAGCCTTTGCTTTTGGTGCTGACGGTCCCAGTCCTCGCTGGCGACCACATCTCATTGTATCTGCAACTTTTCAGTTCCCCATTACGTTCAGGCGCCTCATCCTCACCCCTGTGTCACTACATGACTCTCTCCTTGCCTGCATCTCAGATCTCTACCCCTTCTCACTGCTCTTGTCCCCTCTCCATGTGCTCCCTTCCTCTCTTCCCACTCTCCACTTCATGCTGTCTCCCAGGAAGTGGGAATTTGTGCCAAGCCTGTGATGTGCCATGGGAAGAGGTATAGATTCATAGAGTTCAAGGCCCAAAGGCGCCATTGGGATCATCATGCCTGACTTCCCCCCCGTGTAACGCAGGCCACTGGACTTCCTTGAATTAAGTTGATAGTTGGAGAAAAACAGTCTGCAGAGGGGAACGTAGCAAATTTTGGCTCCTGTTGCTTTTCATCTGATATGTAGTTGTCTAGATGCTTTTGCATTCTGATCACCAGCTGGGGACAGGGAGAAATTCTCCTCCCACTCTATTTATTGCATTGCAACATGCGATATATTATGAGGATTTACAGCTCTCTCTCATGTTTCTGGCACTGGTCGCTGGTGGGCATGGGATAGCAGACTATCTGGATCAGTGGTCTAGTTTGACCAGGCCTAGGTGCTTCTCAGGAGGCCACAGAAAGTAAAGAACCCTTGTGGCTCATTCTTTACTAGTGATTGTAAACTCAGTAGGACGACATATTAACATTAGGAAAATTTTCCACTGGAGTCTGATGGCACACCAGGGATTGAACCAGGGCTAAAGGCATGAGCTGCTACCATTCGAAGGGAGCTAGGGACTGTAACAACTCATATTCTCTGTGTCTCAGCACAGAGGTAGACGTGTAAATGTAAAAGTGAAAATGGATGTTAGCCTAAACCCTGATTCGAACTCTGAGCCTGTGTCTGGGGATATGTCTACACTGTACACTCCTTATAGTGGCGTGTAGCATACATACACTGCACGCCCCATAGCATGGGTATAAATAGCAGGTGGTGAGGCACTGCTCAGGTGAGTGGAGTAAACACACATCTGTATCCTTTTGGTACATGGCTCTCTACATGCTCGAGCAGTGCCTCCCATGTCTACAAGCTATTTTTAGCAGGATCGTGTCCCTCTGCCTCCCCCCTGCCAGAGCCTTTCACTGACTTGTGTAGCGACACACCTCAGTGTGGACACAACAACCCGCTTTTGACTGTGGCATGTAGCTACACATGCCGCCACCCAGTAGTGTGCTGTGTAGACATAGCCTGTGTGTGAATCTCACAGCTGTCTTTGTAATGCAGCTAAACCAAAACCCTGGATCTAGACACCTCAATATTTTGGGTGTATTTGCAATCCAGGTCCACATTGCAATGCTTGTGCCTGTCTCCAGGAGATAATAAGCCCCCTCCTAATTAGTAGTTTATATTACAAAAGCTTATAAGAAGCCCGATCAAGCATCAGGGTGCCACTGTGCTAGGTTGTTGTGCAGACAAGTGACAGAAAAGACAGAGAGCTCTCAACATACATGTCAGACAGGATGCGACAGGTGGACGAAAGAGCGTTCTTTCCAGCTGCTGCTCCATTCGGGGGTATTGCAGACGGAGCCCCTTCTCCTTGCCGCTTTGAAATGGCAGTTTCAGCTTGTGCCTCACCGGAGCCTGAATGCAGAGGAAGTGTGGCGGCTCTGCAGGAAAAGGGGGCATGAGAAAGAGCTGTGGAGATAACAAACAGCCCGAGCGAGAATCATCTGCACGAATATGGTTTGCACAACCTTTCCAATGTCAATGGATTCCCCTGCAATGCTGCGGCTGCTCCTGCTGGCTCCGGGGTCAGGTAAACATGATGGCGATCCTGCATTCTTTACACAGACAAAAATACCCAATTCTCTATGGAGAAGTCATCCACACCAGTGGGTGTAAACTGCTACCATTCTGATGTGGTGACATCTTACCCCCCACTTTGCACGGGTACTGGTGTAAAGGACTATGGGGTAAAGGACACCGAGCAGTGGGAGTTTCTGTGCCTGTCAGAACTGCAGGATTAGACTCACTGAGTAAATGATGCAACGGAAACTGCGAGAAGGAAAAAATATTTTCAGTGTTTTACAGTCTCTAAACTGATTAAAAAAGTTAATGTACAATTAGCATAGATAAACTGTATGAAAATTGACAGTGTTCCTTTTAAAATACCAGTCAGTGTAATTAAAGCCTGTTCTTTGAGAACAAGCAGCTTGGCAGGAGAGACAATTGTGTGCTGCCCTGCTGGAATTGATGAACTCTTCCAAAACAACTGCTGCTTGTTTAGCACAGAATAGCCATCTCATTCAGCCACAGTGAGTGTATCGTAAAAACGGGAATGAACAACTAAGCCTCCACAGGTGATTGAAGTAGGGTTTTTTTTCTTGATGCCAAGATCATTCCAATTAAATTATTAAAGCAGTTTATTATTATCCTTTATCTGGTTTATAGGTTGTTTTCCAGATACCTATATTATAGCATTGCAATAACTGATGAGGAATGCCACAAAGCTGGGTGCCTTTCTCCAGTGCCCAATAGGGTGGAGGTATTTGGGGATAGCTTATTTTTTAAATGTGTTTAAAGGCTTGTACCTTTGACATTTTGCTTGTCAATTTTTGGTCTATTTTTGTTTGTCCATTTTGGCTAATTAGACGGTGAGCTCTTTGGGGAAGAGACTGGCTTGTGTTCTGTTTATGCGCAGTGCCTAGCAAAATGGGGCCCTTATGCTGATTGGGCCCCCTATACACTATCATAATAGTACATATTTACATAGTTAGTCTCCTCTTCTTATTGTCTCCTTTCAGGACATGCAACTTTCCTACATTAGAATTAATGTAAGTGAGTTGCATTCTGTTCAGCTCCCCCCAGTAAACATGGCAGAATTTACTTCATAGGTTTGTTCTACACTACCTATATTTGAGATGTAAAGCACAGAGAGCTCCGCAGATGAAAAACTCCAAAGAAGTACAAAATATTGTTATGATAAATATAGTTGTTTTCAGCACACACAGGACCACATTTCCAAGAGGTGCCCGCTATTTCTGCCTGTGCAGATTTGTGATTGCAAATGTTTGTATCCCGTCACTTTTGCACAAAAATGATCAAGTCCCATGGGCCCAGGAAGATCAAGTTTTAATGGATTTTGTGCACATAAATTCAGTCATCTGCAGTCACAAATTCACAAAAATAATTATATGCACAAATTTATATGCAGAGAAATGGAACTTAGACTGAGGCATGTTTGAAATTTGACCTATAATCTGCAAGTTTCCCCCACCAGGCACGGATATTCAAAAAAGGGCCAACACATCAGATCTAAAACAGGTAAACAACATTATTTCAGTAAATGCAAGAGCAGCTGAAAAAATCAGTGTGGCCAAAACATGATAGCCACAACCATGAATGTTGAAGCATAAATTTATAAACTGAAAATCCTATAATAAAAATCTAGTCTGATGGGATCTGATTCTGATCTCATGCTAGTTTTATACCAACATAACTCTGATTTTCACTGAGTTACTCCTGATTTACACCTGTGGAAGTGAGAGCAGATTCGGGGGATTTAATTCAAATTTTATTCAGGTTGCACTTTGGTTTCCATTGCAAGTCTGATTTTGATGACTCTCTAAAATGTAAAACAACACAAAACCTTTCATATCAGACTCAAAACTTATGGGTTAAATTTGGTGCTGAGGTAGAATTTTTCCTGCAAAATTTAGAGTGAACCAAACAAGGGGATCTTGAATTATGACATCCTGAAATTAAAGCTGTTAAACACAGTTATAAAATTCTTCTATTTTTTGTTTTGCCATTTTGTAGCCAAGAAATAGAAAAGGGGGTGGGGGAAGGTGAGAGAGAGAGAGAACTTACTTTACCGTATTCCTCTTCATTGAGAAGTGCAGCTTTAATTCTGTATTTCCTGGCCTGCTAACATTTGAAGGTTTTATTTAACTCTTAAACTCTAGAACGCTCTCGAACTGCTCTTAAGTGCTAACAAATGCAACTTCACCTTAATTTTTAGGCAGGAATTTTATTAGCTTCAGCTCTTTAGGCAGAACTGCTATTACTCCAACCTCCACTTTTCAATCCTTTGGTCTGGATATATAGGGCTTTGATTCAGCAAAGCACATAAGCACACGCTTAACTTTAAGCATGTGCCTAAATCCCATTGACTTCAATGAGAGTTAAGGGTGGGAATTTCCAAAAGATCCTGAAAGATATTTAGGTGCCTAGCTCTCATTGAAGTAAGTGGGAATTAGGACCCTAAACACTTTTGAGGATCTGGGCTTATGTATTTAAGAGCACAAGTTCCAAAATCCAACCCCAAGTGCTTAAATGCTTTGCTGAATAGGGATGAATGTAAGTGTGTACTTAGAGTTGAGGGCTTTGTTGAACTGGGACCTAAATGCATTGCTGAATCAGACCACAGATGCTTGCCGTTAGCCAGTGATCCCTTAAGAAACCTGGCCTGAATAATTCTGAATCCAAAATGCTCTGATGACCTTATCACACCATTCATAATTAATTGACATGGACATATTTGTCTCATTTATATTATTGTTGATCTTTTATCAGTAGGGTAAAAACAAGATAATGTAAGATTGGTCAGCATGTCACACAAATGAGCGGGAGACCCACTGTGGGTTGCTGAGCTTTCGGAGGTAGCAAGGGAATGAACAAACGGAATATAAAATGAATCCAAGTACTCCATCACTGTGTTCATTTATACGACAACCACAGGAAAATTTTAGTTACTTACGATGCCTTTCAGTATAAAAATACTATATTGGGAATTAATGAATCTTATCAGGGAGAGCTAATGGCTACTCTTGATTTATTGATTAATTCAATTGTTATTCATAAATAATGGATTCACTGAATAGTGTTGAACCAACAATGCAAATGGTTAGGTACTACAATTTTAGCTGAAAAACTTATTTGATTATAACCAGCATTATTTGGTGAATCTGATAAATAATATTCAAAAAGCTCTAGAGTTCTAGCAACAGCATGGTGTGGTTAAATCTTTGCTGAGCAGCAGGGTTGGATCACTGAATACTGGGTGATAATTACTGTGTTTGCAGGTTAGGGAAGTGTGGATTAGGAAGCCCCCTCCCATACTTATGACTCAAACATTTGGTAAATGTTCATGGAATTATTTGAACCTAGTGTGTAGCATCAATAGTATTTATGAGGATTAAGTAACTAATGTTTCTAAAAGTGCTTTGAGATCCTTTGATGAAACTGAGTGAGGACTTCAGGAGCTGGCATGGATCATTGGGGCAGGAGGAGTTGATGACGTCGGCTGTTTAAGCCTGTTTCCTTACAGATTTCTTTAAAATTATGGGGTGAAATCCTGGTACCACTGAACTGATATCAGAGCTTCACCATTGACTTCAATGTGGCCAGCCCTGTTTTTTAACTGAAGTAATGAGTTAAATGCCTTGCACACTAGTTTAGCAGTGGAGCAGAACAAACACATACTGAGAATATACTTTTGTCAATGTATATGTAATAGGGTGGGTTGATGTGTTTCAAATTTCAAAATTTTGATGAAAATTTTTACCAAAATTTTGAATTCTGATACAATAAAAGGGGGGAATTAGTTGCACTTTTATATTTTTGACCAATCCTAATATATATTTTCAACTGTCACTTGTTCTCTAAAATATATAGCATAAACAGATGCTGTATGTGCAATATTGTGAATATATTGCAGTTATCAGAGGGATGATCCATGAAAAAACTATATATCATATGTTATCACTATACATCAGTGGATGAAATCTGTAGCCTATGCTATGCAGAAGGTCAGACTAAATATTCATAATGGTCCCTGCTGGATTTACAATCTACGGCCCCAATCCTGTGAACATTTATGCATGTACTTATCTTTACTAATGTGAATAGTCCCATTGAAGATAATGGGACGCTCATCATAGTAATGTTAAACATATGTACAAGTATTTGCAGAATTGGCACTTATGAATCTGTGTTGCTAATAAGGTATGCAAAGTAGTTAGGTGCCCAAATCCTGTTGAATTTCAATGGGATTTGGGTACCTAACTGGTTTGAAAATCCCAGCCGATGTAAATAATATACAAGTTATATATTTATAGTAATATATTAACCTGAAGTAAACCATATATATGAATATATTTTAGTTTATTCCATTTTATGTAAGCAATGCCTTGTGTGTCGATTTAAATTATGTATGTATGCAGATGAAATACTCATGTAATCCACATCGGGTCTGGGTATTTTACTTGATTCATTTTCAGTAACCTTTTTTCTTGATAAAAATGTCGGTGTTCTTTCTTTGAGAGAGTATCCTATAGTTTAAGATCTTGCAACATTGCCACTATTAACCCTGTCTCTAAGAGTTTTCACGTACTGACTGATTCAAATTGTGCCTGGCTGGGGAATTTGCTGAAGAGGCTTTTTTTCTTTACTTTTCAATATAATTTTAATTTGCTAAACTGCTTACAAATCATGAAGCATCAGGAAGACTGGAGACTTTATGGCTGCAGAGCCTTTTCAAAAAAATGTGTTCTTCATTAATGTAGGGACAGTTCTGCAGTTAAATTTTCACTAATGGAGGCACCGGTTGTAGCTCCATTGTGTTCTGATTTCCACTTAAAGAAGGACTAAAACTCCTTTTGTTACATAATTTAAATACTGTTATTTTTGCAGCAAGTTGGGGTCAATTCCTCTTCAGAGGCCAGTTGAATTTTCCAAGTAATTTTCTTGATTAATTTCTCACTTATTTTTATATATAAAATTCTTTAAAATTCCCAAATTTAGCATTGGTGTCCAAATGCCTCTTTTGTCTTGAAAGATCTCAATTAATAAAAGTCATACACGGTTGAAATTTGGCATGGTAATTAAGGCTAAATTGACTGCAGAGGCCATTTTTCCCCCAGACAAATCAGTTTTCATAAATTTAAAGTGTAGCTTCATTTGGAAATGTGACTGTGCAATAAAAGACATCTTTGTACTCCAGCATGCTGATTCCCATGAGTGTATTTAGTCATATCGGCTGATTTTAGTGCAACAAAAAATAAGAGCCAGATCCTCTGCTGGTGTTAATTGGCTCAAATGGAGCTAGGCCAATTAACTCCAGTAGGGGAGGAGGGAATCTGGCCCTAAGTTTTTACTGGTTTAAGGCCTGAAATCAGTGGGACTCTTTCCATCTAATGGGTTTTCGTTGTGCCCTTTTTCTCCTGTTCGCTCTGCAGAACCAACGCAGCTCCAGGACAATGAGCAGTGAGTTCAGTTCCATCTTGCTCACCATCATCAGATCTGTTCACTAACAGACCGTCTGCATCAGGGATTTGTCCTGGTTACAGCCTTGGGTGTAGGCAGGCAAAGCTGGTGTAAATTGCAATTTGCGTTGATGAAGCATATCCCGTTTTCAAGCAGAGGAAAGCTGCATGAATACAAATCATGGGTTGTAGTGTCTTACTCTGCCTACACTAACAGTTTGCACTTGGCGCAGCTACACAAGTGGCTTGACTCCCCAGTGCAGACCTAGCCTGAGTTCCAGTTACACATGTACAAGAACAGTGAACAGGCTCGTGTACGTGTCCCCAGGGGTTGCATTTGGGCAGCAGAATGTTGATTTCTGGTGATGATGTGTGAAATGGAAAGAGCCCAGCTTTACTCTCATAGACTGAAAGTCTGCAGGGACTGACAGTTCAGAAAGCAAGACTTTTTTTTTCGCTTACTGGGCACATTTCATACAGAACGTATGATACCTTTTACTGTCACGTTCCAGAGCAGAATCACACTTTAAGTAGTAGTGCATAGTTTCAAAAGGCATCCAGCAAATTGCTCCAATGCATCCAACAAATATATCCTTATAAAAGGAGACCACTGTGTAGTTAGCAAACACCTAATATTAACAAGAAAAGGTATTGAGCTTGTGAGTTTGAATGGATTAGGCAGATTTTCACAAGAGTTTGGAGTCAGATTTTCAAGTGTTAATAGCACCCACAACCAGGGCTGGATTTCCAAAAGACCTCCGCACCCAAAATGCTGAGTTGTTTTGAAAAACTGGCTCTTAGTTAGGTACCTAAATAAGTGCTGAGCTCCTATGAAAATCTAGTCCATTGTCCGTTATGTGCATATTTCTGAGAAAGACAGCCAGAGCTCTATATAATGGTTGTATGCGTTTTTTTCTTTTTCTTTTTTTTTTAGTACGTGTAAGTTTGTTCCCTGGACAATGTGATTTAAACAACCAATGTATTGGTTGGAATGGTAGGAGCTTTCCATTCTGAAGCTAAGGCCGCTCCAAGCAGGGGCGGCTCCAGGCACCAGCACAGCAAGCGCGTGCCTGGGGCGGCAAGCCGCCGGGGGGGGCAGCGTGCCGGTTCCTGTGAGGGCGGCAGTCAGGCAGCCTTCGGTGGCATGCCTGCGGAAGGTCCGCCGGTCCCGTGGCAATTCGGCGGCAGGTACGCCGAAGGTGCGGGACCAGCAGATCACCCGCAGAAACGCCGCCGAATCCGCGTGACCAGCGGACCTCCCGCAGGCATGACGCCGAAGACAGCCTGACTGCTGTGCTTGGGGCGGCAAAAAACATAGAGCCGCCCCTGGCTCCAAGCAAACTCTAGATTCAAAGGGCCAGATTCTGATGTTAGTTACTCCTGCACAAATCTGGAGTAATTCTACTGACTTCAGTGGTTTCTCTAAATTTACACCATATACTGGAGAGTGGAATCTGGTCCCAAACAGCTGGTTTGAAATAATTACAGAGCGTGTCTGTAATGTGGCGTTTGTGTCATTTTTGGAAGAAACAATATTTCATGTAATAATTACCAAGCTACTTGGCTACAGAACCCATTCGAATCACTGATCTGTGTTTGCACCGTAACCAACTTGCTTAACCTCTTAAGGAACCTTGTGGCCGTGCTGAATCCAGCTGCTGAAATGAAGGGGAATTTGGGTCAGAGACAGGGAGATAAAGAAAACACCATCCTTCATCTGGAAATCTGCATGTTGAAATGATTAGACAGAATGGGGAGCGTTGACTCAGAACATATTTGCTTTTCAGGGCTTATACCCAGTTATTCCCATGTTTTATATGGAATGGGGGGAGGCCTCTAAGTTTATCTCCTTGACTTAAAACAGGAATGTCTTAGAGTCCCGCTCGAGGGTCAGCATTTGTTAAAAAGAGTCCTTGCCCCCAGAGAGCTTGCAATCTAGTCTCCTATCACACCAGAGGTGAATAGGGTTCCAAAAAGACGGGGGAGGTGGGGGGCAGGTTATTAGCCCTGTGACTTGAACTCAGATCCCACACTAGTGCCAGGCCAGCGAATCTTTGCTGTCATTAAGTAACTTTCTGGGTATTTAAGGATATTAATTAACATTATTATTTGCAGAGAAGTACATGATTTTTTGAACCAGGATTGAACAGCATGGTGGCAGAAATTCAGTTGTTTTGAATATTTATTAATTAAATAGAGGGATTAAACATCCACGATGCCCCAATTAACTGTAATTAGTGCAGACAAAGCTAGTCTTTGAGCAGCTGTAGTTTCCTTCCTTATATACAGGCAAAGGATGGTTCAGATACTACCATGATGATCATGATATAGCTTGACTAGATGCAAAGAGAAGTTAACGGATAAGACCGGAAGTCAGGATATCTGGGTTCTTTCCAGTCTCCATACACTTTCCAAGTTACTCAGGGTCTGATCTTGCCATGTTCTGCATCCCCTCACAAGCTGCTGAGCAGCAATAGGAGCTGAAGGAACCCACCCATCAGGATATGGCCCTTCACCTCTCTGTGCCTCTGTTTCTCCATCTGTAAAATGGGTATAATACTACTGCCCCCATCTCACAGGGCGTTGTGGGACTCACTGAATGCTTTAAAGTGCTTTGAGACCCTGCGATGGACGGCTACAGAAATGCTAAGGATGATTATGAACTTTGTTATTTAAAAGCCAGCAGTTTTCTGTCAGCTGGCAGGAGCTGAGTGGAGAAGTGAGACGATCAGTCACACTGCGGTGTCCCTACAACCCTGAGCACTACGCTGTGGAGAAGCTGTGGTGCAGACATGAAGTAATACAGTGTCTCAACCTCATGGGCTGTCAGGGGAATGCCAGCAATGAGCACCAGGGCTGAGCAGCCGTTCGAGAAAGCAGGGAAAATAGAATATTCCCTGTCATGATGACGGGACACCTAGAGAATGCCACAGAGTTTTATGGGTGTAGGGGCAGTGTCCTGATATTAAATGTCATGATAAACATCTCCAGTGGTAAAAGATTGTTCATCTGGTAGCTAAATAATGACTATACCTTCACTCCAGCCTACTACAGGACAAAGAGCTCATCTGCCTGTCTGTTTAGGTTCTCATACCGGTCTCATCACCATAGTCTCTTCAATGCTACTTCTGCCCGTCAGGAGTAAGCATTTTAGGAGAAATTTGCAATCTGTGGGGCCTGATACTCTGTTGCCCTGCATCTTCGGCCTGATTCTTGTTGCATTAAGGACCCTTAACAAGGTTCTGCCAGTGTAAAGGGGCTTTAAAGAGCTCAGTTCTGTCCCTGGTGGCATTATTCACAGTGTATGTCTATCCTGCAATCACAAAGTATGATTGCAGCTTGCCCGAGCTAGCTTTAATCTTGATAGCTTGTGTCTCTCTCTTACCAACAGAAGTTGGTGCAATAAAAGATATTACCTTGCCCACCTTGTCCCTGGGTCATTACTCAGTGGCTAGCCTGCGCTGAAGCCCATGACTGTAGTACAAATAAACTCATGAATGCTTTATCTGGCATGTAGTGCCACTGAGAGCAAGGCTGGGTGTTTGCTCCCAGAGGTGGATGCTAATGAGCCGAACAGGCTTACCCCCTCGCTGGTAGGAGTCAGTGTGTATGGAAAGTTTTCCCTGCTGCTGCTCACACTGTCCCAGACTAGGGGCTAAAAAAAGCCTCCAGAACTGTCTGTCTGCCACCTCCAGCACCAAATGCAGTGGTTCAAGCACTGACACGACACTTGTCTTCTTGGAAAATCAGCTAATACCAACCAATGCCTCAGCTCTGACCAGGGCCGGCTCTAGGATTTTTGCTGCCCAAAGCAAAAACAATTTTGGCCGCCCCCCTTTTTTAATTATCCCACCCCCGGCCCCGCCTCAACTCCGCCCCTTCCCCAAATCCCCAGCCCTGCCTCCTCCCCCCAGGCTCTCAAGCCTGGGAGGGAGGGGGAGCAGCGGCGCGCGAAACAGCTGTTTCGTGCGCCGCGGCCACTCGGGATCTCCCCCCCCTCCCAGGCTTGAGAGCCTGGGAGGGAGGGCGAGTAGCGGCGCGCGAGCGGCAGCGGAGGTGAGCTAGGGCGACCGGGGCACATTTTTAGGGGCGGCATTCTGGCGCCGGCCGTGCCGCCCCTAAAAATGTGCCGCCCCAAGCACCAGCTTGTTTTGCTGGTGCCTAGAGCCGGCCCTGGCTCTGACAGGTCTCAGAATAGCAGCCGTGTTAGTCTGTATCCGCAAAAAGAACAGGAGTACTTGTGGCACCTTAGAGACTAACAAATTTATTTGACCATAAGCTTTCGTGGGCTACAGTCCACTTCATCGGATGCATAGAATGGAACATCTAGTAAGGAGATATATATATACACATACAGAGAATATGAAAAGGTGGGAGTTGCCCTACCAACTCTAAGAGGCTAATTAATTAAGACGAGCTATTATCAGCAGGAGAGAAAAAACTTTTTGTCAGCTCTGACAGTGCTCCAGAAAAAGGCTGCAGAGGACCAGAGGGGATCGAACAGGCCTCCTCCCACTTGAATGTCTGTGTTTGCTTCCCTGATGTACCAAAGAGGGTAGTTTATCACTCCCTGCCTGGCTCGCTTCCTGCCTGTTTGATCAGATAGGCTGAGTCAGCCCTGCCACTGCTTTTCCGGGGTTGTTGACCTACAGAGTGATTTTAGCTGAGTGCGTTGGTGTCTCTGGAGCCTGGGCACACTGAGGTGTGTGGGCCCTTTCCTCTCTCGGGGAGATGCTCCTGAGCCATCCCAGCTTGTCTAGATGTGCAACACCGACAGCAGGTACGAAGCTGCTTCAGACCCTGCCCGTATTTTGGGACACGAGTCGGTGGTTTCAGAACTGTAAACTGAGTCTGATTGGCACAAATGGGATCCCCTCACCTCCATGAGCTCCCAAATTCACCCCTGTTGTTTTGTACTTGAAAGGCTTAGCCAGTAAATATAGGATGGGATTGACTCCCTGACCTTGTTCCTGGTGTTTACATGAGTGCAAAGCAGGTACAAGACACCATAGGCCCCGACTCCGTGGGTGCTCATCCCACATCCTTTTCCCTCACTGAAGGAGTGACATATGTAGAACCTCAAAGAAGGACTCAATAGTCCATTACAGTCCACTGACATTTCCCATTCTAACAGCACCAAGCTGTCCCTCTTTGTCCAATGTCACTCTTGATGGTGATATGTCTTCGTACTGTCCCAAAGCTGCCTAGAAATCAATCAGATGCATCACAGATTCACACAATGTAACACTCCCTCCTGTTCCAATAGTGCACTTGCTCTCACTTGGCCAGATCCCCTAATGGTGTAAACAGGTGCAGTTCCACTCAAGTATCCAATTGTAAGTCCACAATTAAGGTTCCTGACAGGGTAAATAGTTGGCTATAGAAAAATAATTAAATTGTTTCTCCAATACCTCCCCCCCACACACACACACACTTCATTTTTATTCTTAATTATCAAGGCACGAAGGAATAACTCACATGGAACATATTCAGACATGAGAAAATATGCCCTGCTGCACTCAGGATAGAGGATGATTTTGCCACATATATGAATCATTCCAATGCCCATGAACATCACCCATTGTGTGCAGCCCTCACCCGACCAAGAGCAACACCCACCTAGTAGGGAATGATGATCTTGGAGTAAAACCACAGGAGTGGGAGTTGGGAGATCCAAACTACTCGCAGCTCAGTCACGGGCACACTGTGACTGTGGGCGAGACACTTCACCCCCTCTGTACCTCAGTTTCCCTACCTCACGGAGGAGCCAAGCTCGACAATGATTGTGTCTTAAGATCCTCACACTGGTGATGGTAAAGTATGATTAGTGATTGTGTTTAGATGACATACAATAAATATCAGGAACAGAGATCTCTGAAAACTATGGTATTCAGTTATCGTAGTGATGAATGCTCTATAGGAATTACAAAGACTACAATGGTATTATCACTGTTAACTTGTAGCAGGTTCAGATTGATCCTTTGCGGCACCTAACTTTGCTGTTGTGTAAATAATTATTTCCAGCTGCTTCTCTGGGTTGGCTGTGGGCCAAAACTCAGCTGGTGTAAATCAGCATCGCACCATTTAAAGTGCTGTTTTACACCGGCTGAGTTTTGGCCCTTTATCTACAAGCCTTAACAATCCAAGCTTTGCCATGGTACATGTCAAGATGCCAGCTGTAAGGGAGAGCCTAGAAGGAATCACAGCCACACCTACAGGGACTGTAATTTGCCTTGTGGTTCCTTCTTGTATTGAAAATTAGGAAAAATAGGAATATCTGTGTTTGGATAGTTATTTTTTCCTTTCACCCATTGAATCTATTGTACATTTTTAAATGCTCTGATGTAGCTTCTTGGAATAAAAGCGTATTTCTGTTGTCTCTCAGGTGTGCTAATGTGCAGAGTCTGGTACAATTTTCTGTTGTTGTGAACACTTTGTCATTCTGAGACCTGGTAAGCCAGATCCTTAGCTGGCGAGAATTGATGTGATTCTATTGACTTCAAGGGAGCTGCATTGATTGACACTGGCTGAGGATCTGGTCCTTTTAGTGAATTTGCTGGGGAGAGGTTCCAGATTAACAGCAGCCCTGGAGAGCAAAACCTTCTCCCTCTTCACCGAACAGGTGCAGCGTGGGCAACCTTCCCCATATTGCCCTGCCAAGATGCCTCCATCCTGCCTTGCAGACACTTTCTCTAGGGCCCAGCCAGTCTTCAGCCTCCCTGCAGAGACTGCCAATAAAGGTGCCAGCTATGGTGGTGAATATTTAATGTATCCACTCAGCTGGACTGAGGCTTCTAACTCTCCTCTAATGGCCCCTCACAAGGCTGGAGGGGATCAGTGCTGGCTTGGACTGGAGGCCAACTGGATGCAGTTTGAAAGAAGGGCTCTGCTATTAGATTCTGTGATGGGTAAGGGGCTGAGATTTGGGAGTGATGGTGCATGAATGCTGGCATGCTACTCATAAAGGCGTACGTGACCACAGAGCCCCTGATTCTTCAACCCTTATTTACAACAAGTAGCACTTACTCACACGAGTAAACCTGCCAGTAGGATCATTTGTGGAGTAAGGTACTATGGCCTGGTCTAGGTCCACAGATGGAGTCAAAATATTTCTGCTGCATCAGAGAGCAGTGTGGTCCAGTGATTAGATCAATGGACTGAGCCTCTGGACACCTGAGTTGTGTGTCTAACTCTCTCATAGAAGGCTTTAAATGTCTCAGATGTGGGTTCTATTCCCAACTCTGCCACTGACTCTGCTGTGTGAGCATGGATGGTAGGGTGACCAGATGTCCTGATTTTATAGGGACAGTCCCGATTTTTGGGTCTTTTTCTTATATAGTCTCCTATTACACTCCACCCTCTGTCCCGATTTTTCACATTTGCTGTCTGGTCACCCTAGTGGATGGATCGCTTCCCCACTCTGTGCCTGTTTCCCCTTTCATCTGTTTTGTGTATGCACATTGTAAGCTCTTTCAGGCTGCAGCGCATAATAGGACTCCAATCTTGACTGAGGCCCCTGGGAGCTACTGGAATACATCTAATAATAAATAAAAGGCTGATTTACACTTGCTGAACATCTCTGTGTGTAGGAATACAGCTGGCAGATTTCCGCCCATAAAACAGTCATTTATTTCCCAGAGCAAGAAAGATGGACACACAGCATAGGCTTGAAATCAACAAGAGATGTCGGTCCATTGCATTTAACTGTACAGCTACCACTCCACCCAGGGCCGGCTCCAGGTACCAGCTTACCAAGCAGGTGCTTGGGGCGGCCGCTCCGGAGAGGGGCGGCACGTCCAGCTGTTCGGCGGCAATTCGGCCGACGGTCCCTCACTCCCGCTCGGAGCGAAGGACCTCCCGCCGAATTGCCGCCGCAGATCGCGATCCCGGCTTTTTTGTTTGTTTGTTTGTTTTTGTTTGGCTGCTCGGGGCGGCCAAAACCCTGGAGCCGGCCCTGACTCCACCAACCCCAAACCAAACTGCCTTGAGCTCTTCTCTGCAAGCTTCAGAAGTTGGCAGTGAGACAAGGAGAAGCAGGGGGTGCAGGGTCTCGCAAGGGCTGTTTATTCTATTAGGCAACATGTATAAAGCCAGCAGCCCTGTGGAGATGTCTGATCAGCAGCCACTTCCTGTTACCGTTACACTGTTACAGTATTTTTTAATCAGTGGTCTAATCTTCAGCTGCATGAATTCCCCTCTCACACCTCCAGGGGTAAGGGATTGCTTCACAGGGCCAATAGAGAGACTAAAGCACAAACCAACGCAATTTATGTAAGTGGATTTAAAGCTGACACTGCCACCTCATTATCGACAGGACAGGTATAGTGATAGGCAATGGGGAACTGGTCTTCGATTCTAATCTGGGGAGTTCAGGGCTCAGCAATCCTTGGCGTTTTTAGCCAGCCATTTACTGCAGTGGTTTTGTGATATGACCTGGCTGGGAGTCACAAAACTCATTTCATATGGGCCACTAAACAGTCAGCAACTAGCAATAGCTTTTGGCCACTATGCCCTAGAGCTGGTTGAAAAGTTTAAACTGAATTTTTTCTTAGGAAAATGTGGCTTTGATCAAAATTCTCGGTGGGAAAATATCAATTGATTCTATTTTTTAATTTTCTGTCCAGAAAAATCTGAATGAAAAATGTTCATTTTGAATTGATATCAAGTCCAAATGTCGACTCAAAATGTTTTTGTTTTGAATCGACTGTGCAAAGCAAAAAAATTAGATTTAAAAGTCAGAAGGTTTTGTTCATTCAAAAATATCAAAACGTTTCTGGAATGAATTTGCTTGAATTTTTCATTTTGTGAAATGTTTGAAATTTGGATTTTTTTCCTATCCTCATTCAGGATGAAAATCAATGCTGGACTGTCAGAAATTCCTGTAGGATGGAAAACCTGTTTTCCTACCAGTTCTACTACCAGCCCTGGGCTGGATTTGAACCCTTATCTGACCAATCTAGATAGCTGGCTAGGTTATTGCACCATGCTCCTCACACAGGAAAGAGAGGCTGGTCTTGTGGTTAAGACACCAGACTGGGATTTAGGAGATTGGGGGCCCATCCATGGCTCTGCCACTGACTCCGGGTGAGACAGTGGACAAATCATTTAATTTCACCCTGGGACTCAGTTCCCCATCTGCAAAATAATCCTTCCTTTCTCCCCCTCTCTGTCTGTCTTGTCTATTTATACTGTACGTTTTTTCAGAGCAGGGACTGTTCCTTAGTATGTGTATTTACAGCACTTAACACAATGGGGCCCTGATCTTAGTTGGGGCCTTTAGGGGATCCTGGAATATGAGCAGTAATACCTAATATTCTTCATTATAGCATCTGACCTGGAAATGGAGTATGGGACTTTCCATTGCTAATCGTCTGCCAGCCCCTAATTTTGGTTTGAATTCAGCATCTATAAATGCTGCAGATAAGTGCACAGTGAGGTTTATTTAATCCTATGGAGACTTTCAAATTAAGCAGATTCACAGCCACTGACCCTACCCCCTGCTTTCCATCTATTCCACAGAGGCAAACCTGTTCTTTTACGCTGCTTCTGAAATTCTTCTCGCCCATCCTGTGCTCTCCGCCCCTTTTCTCTTCCCTGACATCTCCCATCTTGTCTGCCATCTCCTCCCAGCCACCTGTCCCAATAAGATGGGGACCTACACAGTATTGGAAAGAAGGTGACTCAGCCCACATGAGTGGGCAGCCTCGGCTGAGCAGACACTGGGTCATTTGACAATTGTGACAAAGCCAGCAGGGAGCAGGCAAATGAGGGAAAACGCCGGGGGGAAGCCAGACAAACTGAGCCAGTAGCAGGGATGGTCTCAACTCTAAATTAGAGCAAATAAATAAATACCAAAGGGCATGTTTCCTCCCCATGTAACTCAGAGCCCCCTCTTGCAGTTAGGTCCAGTGTTTAAAGGGAATCTGCACAGGGGAAGGAACATATGTTACATAACTGAGTTTGTGCCTGTTTGTTCCTTCTTTGTGATGGGTTAGGAAAGGTCCTGAGAATTTTTTAATTTTAATAATGTATCTTTTCCTCTAGAAATGCCAGGAAGGTCCAGTCTTGTGTTTTCTGGTTTCTGCTAGCACTTTCCTTGGAGGATCCCGGCATGTGGAATGAGAATCCCTAGACACAGGGCCAGCACTAGGTATGTGTACCGCTTCAGCCTTTCACAGCCCCAGGGGCGCCACCATCTTAACGCATGTTAATAATAATTAGTAATACATAGCTCCTATGTGGCACTCTTCATCAGAAGATCTCAAAGTGCTTCACAAAGGGAGGTGAGAATCATCATCCCCATTAAAATCTACACTGCCTTTTCTACACTAGGCTTTTAGAGTGCATTGGTTAGCACCTCTTAGTTAGCTGCGATGTTCTTAACAGCACCCCTTGAAATCCCAGTCTAGACAAAGCTCAGATGGGATGTACGTGGTGCAAGGCCCTCTCAGCTTGAATTGGAAGGTGCAGGGATGGTGAACCTTTAACAAAAGAGCTTTTCTTCCTATTGTTTATTCAAGCCTTTGAATTAAATAGATATTAACAACAATCCAAGACGCTTTAAACAGTCTGAATAATGATTCCTCCCCCACTCAGTTAATTAGGGTCACTTGCTTGGTGTGTGTGGCCTTGTCTAGACCAGGATAAAAGGGGTGTTGTTGGAACAGGTTGATTCACAGGTTCTAAATGATGTGCTTTAAAAGCCTAGTGTGGATAAGGCACATTGCCTTTAATGTGCACTACACTGGCCCAGTGAAACTCAAGAAAGCCTATGCTTCAACTCAGCCAGGTTAGCACATTGTGAAGCCTACACTGTCTTGTCTATGCCAGACCTCTAACCATGTTAGAATGGGTTAACATCATCCCCTTCAAATCCTAATCTAGACGAGGCTGGGACGTCCTCCTTGCTCAGGAGTGCTGAAGGAAAATGAACATAATCAAGGCCTGAATCTCTAATGTAAAACACAAGCATGTTTGCTTGCACCACTCCATTGGCTTCAAGCCCCTGGAGCAGTGTATATGGCATTGAAACCAAAGGGGCCAGTAATAAGGGCAAGATTTGGCTCTAGCTGTACATATAAGTTCCAGTTCAGCGAAGCACTTAAATGCAGGCTTCACTCTAAGGATTTGCTTAAGCACTCTGCTGAATTGAGACCGTACAGCAAAGCTTATTGACATCAATATAGTCTTTCCTGTGATTCCAGTGGGCTTTGGATCAGGCACATATCCTTTGATTGTTACATTCAGTCAACATTAGTAGTACAAGTTCCTTGCAAATCCTTGATTTCAGTGGGGCATCTTCCTTGAGCCAGAGCTACTAACAAGAATAAAGGCTTCACAAAATCGGCAGTGTTAATATGCTGGGGGCGGGGGGGCAGAAAGAACATAATGAGCAAAGCAAGCGCAGCTGCAGTCAATATCTCATTAGGTTTTATCTTTAAAATATATATTTAAATACATTTTGAAAATAATCTCTTCTATCTAACTATAACCATGTAAGCAAAGAAAACGCCTGCTAGTGAATTTTGGATTTGTGTCTTTCTTTGTAATTTCCTTTACACCGACTCACTTTTCAGATTGCTATCTGCTTCAGCATCATCTCCTGCACCGCAATAGGAAATGAACCATTTAAGAATGACAGCCATCTAAGAAGGATACTTCGGGGGATGCATCAGTTCAATAGGGGAGTGGGGAAAAAAAGCAAGAAATGGACTTCTAGTCTGGTAGTTGCCTAACTCTTCCGGTAAGTAGAATTATATTGAAGATGGATTCAGAGGGACGTTGAATGGGATTCTCGAGAAATGTTTTGTTGAGCAACTCTTGGATATTTTGTTCTGGGATCAAAATCATTTTCTGATCCGCAGTGCAGACGGAGCCTCTGTCTATCTCGTTTCTAAGGCTCCTCTCATCGTAGTCTCTAAAACCTGTCTCTGAATAGGAGACGTTTGTTGTTAGTAATTATACATAAGCATTTATTTCATTTTAGTTATTCGATCATTTTAAAGCATTTATCTAAAACTGAACGTGCCCTTACAAAATTGAAAACACACAATGCCAATTAAATCTGGCTTGTAAACCTTAGTTACAAAGTTGAATTCTCTTGGATATTATAGCCAAAAGTTTCAAGCTGATGGCCCCAGTGCAGCAGAGCGGATGTTTAACTTTATCCGTGTGCATAAGTCCCACTAACTTGAATGGGATGTAAGCATTAACTTCAAGTTAAACACATGTTTAAGTCTGTGAAGTTCAAAGGAGTATAAGGGAAGTGGGTGCCCGATTCCCATTAATTTGCAATGGAATTTGGGCACCTAATTAGCTTACACTAGGATTTTCAAAAGTGCCTACGGGCTTTGTTGAATCAGGACCTGAGTGCCAGATCCCCAAAGGTATTTAGGCGCCTATCCCCCAGTGAAATCAATGAGAGTAAGGCGCCTAAATACCTTTGAGGGTCTGGGTCTTAGTACCTAACGTTAGGCTGTTAAGTCCACGTGTAGGCTTTAAATAAAAGAGGGGTGATTTTTTTCTGAGAGGCACTGAGTGCCCACGAATCCCATTGGGAGCTGCTGGTGCCCAGCACATTGAAAATCCAACCTCCTTTATTTAGGTGCCTAACTTTAGATGAGTTTAGGAGACTAACTTTCTGCACTCATGGTTTGTGGCTTTTATTTGTTACTTCGTCTTTTTTTAAATTGTATTTTTCAGATGCTTTTGGGGGCATTTAAAAAAAAAGATAAAATTATGAAAAACACATTTTAGGTTTATTATTATTATTTATTTAATGTATGTACTAATTGTGATGAATTAGTGGATTGCAGTAGTGCTCAGAAGTGCCAGTCAAGGATCAGGGCCCCCTTGAGAAGGGCAGTGGACACACACGCACACACACGGAGTTGTGTTTCTGCCCCACTCATGTAATGACTATTTTAACTTTTAAAACATGGCCAGTGAGGTTTATGCAGAGTGTAATGATTACGGTTTCCAGTTGTAGGTTAAAGTCAATAAAACTCCACCGAAGCAAACCTTGTGGAACAGGCCTTTGTAACCTATACACCAGAAAGACCCCACAAAATGTTCCTGTTTTTCAGTGTTGGGAATGGTTAGCAGAGGTGGCTGAGACACCCTAATGCTTTCCCACACCCTCTGGGATCACAGAGCTCTGGAGAGTGTTGTCGTCTTTTGATAAAACTCATGGAAAACAGTCAGCTACATCTTGGTCCAAAGGCCCCAATTCGGTGAAGCATCCCTCTTCAGGGAGCACTCATTGGAGACAAAGTGTTTTCCTGATCTGGGGCCTCCCAGCCTGGGTGGGCAGATTTAGGTTAGTGGGGCTCACACTAGCATGCTAAAAATAACTATATAAACAGCGCGTTGAAGTTGTGGCTCAGGCTCTGAAGCCTGGTGTGGGGTGGGCTTCAGAGCCTCAGCTGCATCTTCAAAGTGCTGTCTAACACAGCTATTTTTAGAACGCTGGCATGAAGCCCCCCTAGCTTGAAGCTGTTGACCCGGGCTGGGAGGCTCGCTGTTGGAGATGGTATAGACATACCCAAAGAATGCCACAGTGGCACATGGCACTGGATCAATGCAGGAGCATTCCATGGAAGTCCCAACCCCTGGCAAAGAAAGCCAAATACGCCATTTTTTTAAAATAACCCAAATTTGCATAATACTCTGCAAATTCTCTCATGCCTCATCCGGAGAAAAGCTCACTTGGTGTGTTATCACATTGTGCAGCTGAAAATTAGCAACCGAATATTTGCTCTCTCTCATTAGCAATGGTTAATTATGGGCCTTAGTCACATAATTGACCCACCAAAGTCAATGGGGCTGCTTATGTGAGTACAGACTACTCATGTGAGTAGAGGGTGCTTAATGGAGCTCTGGTTTTGCAACTCTCAGTCTGCATGTTTGAGGCTATAGTAGCCTTACTTTGGGATCTTTGGCTGCAAAGCACTATATAAGAGCTAGGTATTATTATTCGTTACTGAATAACTTAGGGCCCGAATTGCACCATTTGGACCAAGCACTGAGAGATGCTGAATCCTGATAGTGCAATTTTATTCCCACTGAAGTCAATAGAATTGTCGCTGCTATGCACCTTTCAGGACCCATAGAGAAACATACTCTTCGGAATGACACTGATGTTCTTTGCAATCGGAAGTACCGCTGAAGTAAGAGTCTCTCATGCAGCAGGACCACAATTTGCAGTCAACAGAGCTTTGCATTGAAAATGCGTCATCTAGCCAAATGTTAAAATTGGATAAGAAGTAGTTTTCTCATTGGTGTCAAGTCCTTTTTACGAACCTCTCAATATATACTATGTAGAGAATCCCTTATAGAAACCTAATCCTGCTCCCGTGTCAGCTATCCTGGGGAGAATGTGAGATAGTGGCGGTCTAATGGAGGTAGACGCTGGGGGACAGGGGAATTACATTATTATTTACAGTTCTGTATTATCTGTGACTGTGACAAGTTTTTATTAAGCACCTGTTGCTGCAGGCCTTTGTTTTTCCCTCTAAAACATTTTTATTATGGCGATACATATAAAGTAAATTGGGGTAAGGCAAAGCATATGGGAAATAACTGCATGTACAGCAGGAGGGGACATTACAATGCAAAACAGGCGTGATGCATATCTGGATTCCTATCATGGCTACTACGAGATTCCCCTCCCAGGTCTTGCTCCAACTCCCACTGAAGTCAATGGAAAACCTCCCCTACAAGCCAAAGGGAGTTGTATTCTCCCCTTGGTTACCCCAGGGCAACCCAATGAGTTTGTCACAGAATGGAGCATTTGTTAGATAGGCCTAGGAACAACGCTTCATAAAAGATAGACCATGAATTAGAAATAAGAGGAAGGCCCTTTATTTGTTTATTTTCCTACAACTAATTTGTGCAGCTTTGGAAAAGTCCTACCAGGCTGATGCCCCTGTAGAAACCTAATGGGACAGAACCTTGGTTGGTGGAAATCGGCATTAAAGTCAATGGAACTGGCTGGGGTCTGGCCTAAGGATGATCATGTCTCCTCCTAACCCTACTTCTTCCCTCATTCAGGGTTGCCCAGAGGATTCAGGGGGCCTGGTGCAAAGCAATTTCGGGGGCCCCTGCCATAAAAAAAGTTGCAATACCATAGAATACTGTATTCTCGTGGGGGCCGCTGCGGGGCCTGGGGCAAATTGCCCCACTTATCCCCCCCACCCCCGCTCTGTGCGGCCCTGCCCTCATTTCCAGCACACAGTCCATTCCATTGCTATTTTTTTTTTATCCCCTTGCCACTCCGTTTATGTTAGTGCAGCATCGGTTTCTTTTCTTTGTTGCATCACTCTGCTTAGACTGTTGCATTTTTTCTCCATCAGTTCTGTCCCCTTATTGCAGTTGGCTGGGAAGCATCACCCACTCAAGTCCACATAAGGTTCAGTGGATGGTAAGAAAGACTTATGGAAGCTGCTATTTGCCCAGTACAGCGCAGTGCCATTGCTAGCATTAATTGATCCCCTTATTGGTAGTTGATTTATGGGGGCAGGACGTAGGGCGTTCCATGAGGTATTGCATGGTTTTAACCTCTGTGGTTCAGGGCAGCTCCAGGGGAATGAAAGCCAAGAGGAGTGCAATAGACAGCCCAAGCTGGCACAGGAGGGAGCTGTGTCTAGTGGTCAGAGCATGGGACGGGGAGTCAGGCATTCTGGGTTCCATTCCTGGCTCAGTCACGGGGCCCTTGTGTTGCTCTGGGCAAATTGCTCAGCCTCCCTGTTCCTGAGTTTCCCCACTGTTATGCGATATACACGTGCACAGTATTATTATTGTTTTATTGGCGCCTGGGGGACCCAGCCATGTTCCTTTGTGTGTTCATCTGGCCCTGAAGACACTGCTGCCTCTTTGCTATTAGGTCCCTGGATATCCCTGCCCTGTCTCTTTCTCTCTCCTTAGAAACCCTCAGCAACTTGTTCAGCATTTTTCGTGCCTGTGAAGACTCTCTGCTGGGAGGATTAGTCTCAGGTAAGCGCTGCATAAAACAGCTCTTCCTTTCGGTGCTCCCAACCGCGGTATGGAGCAGTGGCCATTAGTGCTGCTTATTCGAGGGAGAAACCTGCTATGCAAGGGAGTTGATGATCGATTTCCCCATGGAGCTGGGTGGTTGATTTTCTCCCCTGTAACCCGATCTGTAGAACTAGAAATGGGCTCCAGATTTTGAAAGCATTAAAATTCAAGGGTGTCCAGCCCCAAGGGCTTCGGACTCCTCTTTGCTCATTTTTAAAATCTCATTTTGGCTGTCACTGGGGCAACTATATATTCTTGCTGGGCAACCAGGTCTGATAGTCAGTTAGGCCAAGATTTTCAAAAGTGACTAGTGATTTTAGAGTGTCTCCATTTTTAGGAGCCCAATTTCTATCCTATTCTATATAGATACTTATGCCATGCTCATCACTGTCTTATTTGGGTGTCTTTCAACTTGAGATTCCTTAAAGGGGCCTGATTTTTTTCAGAAAGTGCAGAGCACCCAAAATTGGATTTAGTTTGTCTCGAATTGGACCCCCAAAAGCTTGGCAACCTCAAACCACTGGTCACTGTTGAAAATCTTTGCCCAAGTCTTTGGGAAATCACCTTAAAAACGACGTCCTATCTGAAAGCATGTCAGCCCATCAGCACTTGGAAGATCTAACATAACCTGATTGTTTTCTCTCCCTTAGCATGTGTTTTTATTGGTGGATAAACATTCTCATCTCAGGTGTGACCTCTATCTTCTATGTTGTTCTCCTACTAGTGCTTTACATCAAGCTCAGCAGGAAAATAGGTAATTTCATCTCTTGTTGGTTTCATTTATAATGTGCCCCCATTCATCCCTGGTGTGAATCCATTTAAGTGAACCGGATGAATTTGGCCCAAGAGCCAACAAAAAGTAACTCTTTGGTTTGTTAAGGGTCACAAACTGCTGTATTGCGACGGCTAGTCCTGGTTCATGAAATGCCAAGCACTCCAGGACATGGGGGAGGAGAATGAACGGGGGTCCTTTTTAAACAAGTTCCAATGCGATTTGACAAACAGATGGATCAGCTCCTTAGCAGGTGTAAGTCGTAGTGCCATTGAAGTCATGCACTGAAGCCAAAGGAGCGACTTTGCTTTACACTAGCTGAGGTTCTGGCCCGGTGTGTGTGGAATGCAGGACAGGTGGGGCCCACTCAAGTAATGTATTTTGGGGGTAAAAAGCGAGTAGTGGCAGGGGTTAAAGAAGCAGCGTTTGGGTGGTTTTGCTGCAGCACAACATTACAACAGGACACTATGGGTATGTCTGCACGGCAGCGGGGGGGGTGGGATTTCCAACTCGGGAGACGTCTCGCTCTAGCTCTGCTTGGACTAGCGCCTAAAAATAGCAGCGTGGCTGTGGCGGCACTGGGTCAGGTTAGACACCAAGTACAGTCCCGCCCGATCGCCTGGGCATGTACTTAGGCCGCTTGCTTGAGTTGCCACCCATGCTGCTGAGGCCACTCTGCTAGTTTTAGGGCTTGTCTACACTAGTTGTCGACAAAACTTTTGTCTTTTGCGGGTACTTAAAAAAGTCCCGTTCCCCCCCCCCGGCAAAAGACAAAAGTTTTGCCGATGCAAGTGGCAGTGTGAACGTGGCTTTGTCCTGCCGACAAAACTAATGCCGCTCGCGGGGCTGGAAGTATTTTGTCTGCAAATGTGCCGACCAAGTACCGAAAAAAGAGCGTTTACACGTGCTGACTTTTAGCGACAAGGCTGTGTCGACACAAGGCCTTGTCGCTAAAAGCTGCGTGGTGTAGGCAAGCCCTTGGGTACTAGCACAAGCAGAGCTACTGAGTGTATGGCTACCCAAGCTGAGAATTCTACCTCCCAGCTGCTACGTAGAGGTGCCCTGTGTTGTCATCACATACATACTAAGTAAGCTGAAATCCTGCCAGCCTTACTCACACGAATAGACCCACTGAAGTCAACGGGACAACTTGCATGAGTGAGACAAGCAGAATTTGGCCTGTAATGTCAGCTGTCTGACAGGACATATTACACATGAAATAGTCTATACTAGTCTATAATTACAGCTGTTTGAAAATTTGTCCTTTCACGGGAAATGTCAATGCTTCAAAATTATTTTCTGTTCCCAGTCAGAATGAAAAGTCAAAAATATTTTTACACAAATTGTGACATGAAAAACTCCAACAAGTTTTGCATCAGAAATGTTGAAATGGAAAATTCTGACACTTTGGATCAAAATAAAACAAGTCAATAGATTGATGTTTGATTGTTTTTGTTTCAAAACAATTTTTTTTCTTTTGAATAGACATTTTAAAACAAAAAATGCCACTGCATTTCACCAAGTTGATTTGAAACATTTTTTGTTTCAAATCTCCCTGTTGGAATGTGGGAAATTTTCATCAAAGTCAACATTTGATTTTGATTAAACCACGTTTTCCAACGAGAAACATATTCATGCAAGCGCTGTATATAGTACATGTTCCAATCCGCCCTATTGCGTAATCTGATCTTGTATTTGTATAGATGGAGGTTCAGAAGCACAGTGAACCTTTCACCACAAGATATCTGAGTCCAAATCTGCTTTAGATCACAATTTGATAGTTTCGGTAATTTCTCACTCATTTGTTCCCCTCAAAAATAAAATAGCTCACTGTGACTCTTACGTTGTATGATATAAATGATTACTTCTGCTCAGGAGAGGCCCTCACAGGATTGGCATGAGATGTTCTAGGACTGGGTTATAGTGCTGTGGTGGATCCGTGTGTGAAAGTCCCAGGAGTGGAATAACAGAGGATGCTGGGATGTGGATTATGGGGCACTGGCAGATCTGGATGTGGGGAGCGCAGGACTGGAATAGATGGTGTACGTGTGTGTGTGGGGGGGGGACTTTCTCGAGCCAATACTGTCATTTTTTCATATTTGTAAGCACTGGGCACTTCTAGGAGGGACCAATTTTGCTTGTAGTTCAGTGCACCATCTCCTGTAATGCCCTGTACTGTGTGCTCCAGTGGGAGGCACAGAAATGACAACAAACAAGAAAACCACAAATGACCTAGCCCCTTGTGCATCATTATACTATAGCAGGAGGGATTTTTTTTATTGTCCCTGCCTAGTGATCAGCTCATGTCCTGAAGTGATGGCCCTTGTCATGTTTTCCCTGCAGTAGCAGAAGTAATGAGCAAATCTGACTTTCCATTTCAGACAATCATTCCTGTAGCAATCAGGTGAGCAGCAGCAGCCCTTCTACAAAACCAGAACAACCCAACACTTGCCAGGCAGCAAATGAGGCTTTGAAAAGGCCACGCATCCGGGGTAAGATTGCATCTTTGGGGCCAAATAATCAAGTCTCGGCTCAGTGGGTGCAGCCTGTAATCTTCAAATCTGTGCTTGCACCAGCTCCTCGGCTGTTGTAAATTGGCATAGCTTCATTGACTTCAGTGGCCCAACGCCAGTTGAAGCCGGCTGAATATCTGACCTCAGGTACTTGTTCCTGCAGACAGGTATTTGGAAACACAGGGCCGGATTCACCGCTGCATTTCACCTTATGTTGACACTTACACCCATGCTAAGGGAGTCTAACATGTTACTCCTCTGCTATGGTAGTGTGTTACATGCGTTTTGTACTCTTTTTGAAAATGATGAGTGACATAAGGTGTGGGTCCTGCATTCATATTTCTGTGTTTGAGAAGGGGGGGGGGACAGTTTATTCGTTACACAACAATTTCTTCTTTAACTAGCTATGAAAATACTTTGCTATCAGCCTGATTCATTGCAAGGGATGAGCCTCTCTTTATATGTTAGCAGTAGAACTGGGCAGCAGCAAACACAACCTAGCTTTAGGATGGGGAATGAAGAACCTGTACAAGTGAGCTATATGCATTAGCAATTCACATCACCTCCTCCCTCCCCATTCCATTTGCCAGATGAGTTCTTCTCCATTCAGTCCTCCAGACAGGCAGATAAGGGCCTGTGACGCCAGCACTCTTCATGTTTTACATTTTTATACTAGAGGATATGATCATCGGGTGCCAGTAACACACTTAACATTTGAATTCCCTGATCAATGTTGCTGATGTACAATAATGCCTCGTGTCAGGCTGCAGGGCTGGGGGGTGGAGTTTCACTGCACATATTGGGAGGGGGCATTAAAAAAAATCAGTATGAAAAACAAAATTTCAAATTGCCAATTTAAAATCAACCATAATGCTGCAGAGTTGGAATATATTAAGGGCCTGGTTCTCATTTCTGTTAAGGACTTGTCTATGCGTGGAGTTATTCAGGGACTTGCTTAAGCAATATGGTTAATTTAAACAGGAACAAGGCACCCACACATGGAGTTAATCAGGAATAGCTCCATGTGTAGACAAGCCTGAAGGCCCCTTTACACCCCATCAGGCAGCCTAAGGATGGGGGACTCTATCCTGGAAAGCAATGACTGTGCAAATCATTTGGGGGTTGTGGTAGATAGTCAGTGGAACATGAACTCCCACTTGGATGCTGCAGTCAAAAGAGCTAATGTGATCCTGGGATGCATAAACCGGGAAATCTCGAGTATGAGTAGAGAGGTTATTTTATGGCTGTATTTGGCCCTGGTGTGGCCACTGGTGGGATACTGTATCCCGTTCTGGTGCCCACAATTCAAAAAGAAAGTTGATAAATTGGAAAGGGTTCAGAGAAGAGCCATGAGAATGATTAAAGGTTTGGAAAATATGCCTTCTAGTGATAGACTCCAAGTGCACAATCTATTTAGCGTCACAAAGAGAAGCTTAAGGTGTGGTTTGATTACAGTCTATAAGTATCTCCATGGAGAACAAATATTTTTAATAATGGGCTCTTTAATCTAGCAGAGAAAGATAGAACATGATCCAATAGCTGGAAGCCGAAGCTAGCCAAGTTCAAACTGGAAATGAGATGTAAATGTTTAACGTTCAGAGAGATTAACTCTTGAGACAATTTACCAGGGATCGTGGTGGATTCTCCATCCCTGACCATTGCTAAATCAAGATTGGATATTTTTCTAAAATACATGTTTAGGAAAGACTTTGAGGAAGTTCAATGGCCTGTGTTATGCAAGCAGTCCCTTCTGACCTCAGAATCCATGAAACTATATAAAGGGGCCATATGCCCATTTTAAGGCCCCTTTATAGTGCCAGGGTGGTATAAAGAGGCATTAGTGTAAATGAGAATCACATCCTGACAATTAAAGGGCCCAACACTGCCCCCCCTTCCCTCCCCCCCCCCCCCCCCCCCGGAAGTTAATGGGAGCTTTGCCAAGAAATTAAGATAGCAAGATTGGGCCCCATTTTGGACTCATAACTGGAACCCCCAAGAGACAAGAAAATGGAATTGTGCATTATTGTTTGAGAAATAGTGCCATGTGCATAGACAAACACCATATAAGAGAGAGAGAAAGAGATCCTCTATCTACTGCTCACCCCCTTTCCCGTTCATCTCTTCTCCCTGCCCATTTTCTAACTTACAGTTATTAGAGATACAAATGTTTACACTTTTTTTTTTTAAGGTGACAGTGGCACTTCCTCAGACAGCTCTGAGAGCTCAGACAGCAGCCCTTCCATTAGGCAGGTAATGGAATTGCACCGACCTCATGCTTTATTTATTTATTTATATTATTTATTCTTTTAATGTAGACATAATGTTTACCCTGAACCAGGTCTAGGCCCCATTTTATTAGATGCTGCTGTCCAGACACTTGAGACTAGATTTCCCAAGAGCTCAGCGGCACCCAGCATGATGAGCTCCCCTGAAAATCTCCCCACTTATTTGGTGCACAAATAGGAGCTGAACTCTCGTGGAAATCTGGCCTATAGTAAGAGACAATCCCTGCCCCACAGGACTTCAGCCTAACTCCCAGCTTCGGCGCCATTCAGCAGACTGTCAAGGGAAGGGTGTGGGCATCAGGACTTAAAGAGAAGAGAGATAAAATGGGAGTGGGAATATTGCAAAGGGTACAGCTGGCCAGATTAGATGACACACATGCAATTTTTCCTGGTCCTACTGATTGATGATGTCCTCCCCAGGTTTAGACTTTAGAACATTGGCTCTCAGATGATGGTGCTTTCTGCAGAGTACTTCCTGGTCGGGGAGGAAACATGAGAAACAAGCAGGGGAGGACTGAGGTGCTGGGGTGGGGACGGTGCCAACAAGAGCATGCATATTTCCTGCATTTTAGGGCTACTCAGATCCAGGACTCCAGAATCCATCGTGTGTGTGTGTGTGTGTGTTGTGTGTGTGTGTGTGTGTGTGTGTGTGTGTGTGTGTGTGTGAAAAACACTGAAAAGCAACACTGAGATGAGAATGTTCATGATCTCAGTGCCATTTGCAGTATTGACAGCTGTTGCTGCTGACCCAAAATCAAACTGCTGGCAGACATGGCAGCAAAATCCCAAGCAAACTCACTTCATTTTCCTGCTAAAATAGTAAGTGAAATCACTAAGATTTGAACGGCAGTTGTTCTCTGTGGTATGCAAATGTGTCTGACTATAGATAAATGTACACACGGGTGGGATTTGTGTAGTGAGCTTAGAGGTCGTAGCACCCCCTGAAGTGTGCCATGCCACTATGATTGAACCAGAGCTGATCATGGCTGTGAAGACTAGACTGAATTCTAGTCTGGTTTCTATTTGTCATATCCTAGTGTCCTCGGTCAGAAGAAGGGGTCAACTACACATCCCTGGTCTTCCAAACTACCGGTCGCAGTGCAAGCACTGCAGGGGACTATGAGAACATGAAGATGGGAGCAGACTATGTCAACGTGGATCCCCAAAAAAGGAAGGTGGATTTCTGGACCTGCTCGAGCCCTGTATCTTCCAACCCCGTAGAATATACTGAAGTGAAATTGTGATTATTGAGATGCTATTAACTAAGTTTTCCTTAGGAACGTCAGAATTGCCACAGCAGGTCAAATCAGTGATCCGTCCTTAGTCAGCATCCTGTATCCTGTCTCTGCACATTTCACATGGGTCACTGTCAACCTGTTCATATAGGTATGTTCCTCCTAATCCTCGTCAATTAGTGGCTGTCATGTCCTGAAGCATGAAGCTTTATATTCCTTATAACATTTTATTCTGCCTAATGTAACTGTGCATGTACTTGTTATCCATACAAAGGTCTCTTCCTTTCTGAATCCTACAAAGCTCTTGGCTGTGTTGATACAATGCACCAGTGGGTTCCACTGGTTATTCACAGCTTGTGTAAAAACAGCATTTCCGTTTCTCAGAGACAAACGTGCCCTTCCATTTCATTGGCTTCCCCTTGTTCTCACGTTAGAGGAGAGAGTAATTAAGAAAATATAATAGGGGACCAAATCCTCAGCTAGTATAAAACCTAATTCAACTTCACTGGAGCGACACCAGCTGAACTGGCTCTTTGATTTGGCTTGTGTTTTATTTGCTTGATGTCAATTAATTAAAAAACCCAACTTTTTAAATGTTTAAATATATTTCCTGGATCGCCTTTGTCTTTTCCCTTGACCAACGCTGACTTTTTTTTTTCCTCCCTTCCTCTTTTTTAATTTTTTTAAAAGCTCTTCATAGTGTTTGAGTGACAGTTCCCTGGGCACTTCTGCAGGCAATCAGACCCAGTCACAAGGCAGGGGCTCGCTTTTCTGAAGATGATTTGCCTGCGACGTTCTTTAGCTGAGGACAGTCATGTTCGTCAGGGGTACCCAGGGTTGTGAGGCACCTCTCCACCACTTGTCGGGTGTGTGAGAGAGTCTTTTCTGTGCCTGCTGTGGAACAGTTCCCCGCAACCACTAGCTTGCAGCAGCACAAGTGCTACCTTCCAGGCCTCCACAGGCCTCGCAGTCTCTGTACAGGTAGTGATAGGCACACACCAGCCCCTGCGTCCTCGGCGTATCCCTGCAGAGTCCAGCCCCTTACCACTGAAGGAGAAGACTCTCCCAAAGGGAGAAGGCTGCTGTTCCTTTTGGAACAGCACACACCAGCTTGTAAGCCTTAAGCAAAGTGGTGATCCTCAGTTAACACCAGAGCACGAAGGTATTGTGGTGGTGAAAACAAGAATAAGTTGATGATCAAAGAGCAGAAATTCAAATGACCATGCGTCAGACTGTTGGAAACAAATGGTTATGTATAAAACAAAATCATAACGCACTTCCTGGACACTGAACTTAACTAACAAACTATCCTCTTGGTAATATCTCTTATTTCCTCCCCCACCTTGTCTCTAATATCCTGGGGCCGACATGGCTACAACAACACTGCATGCAAATTATTCTCCTGTCCAAAGAAGCTTATCTAACCTAACATTCTCTGCCAAACCTGGGCAACCCCTCTTTCATGAAGCAAACTTGCTGTCCAATTACTTCTTTGGCTCCCCCTGCCCCGCTGTAGTACAGCAAACCTTAGATATGCAACTTGAGAGGGTTCTCCCCCCACTCCCTTATTTGCTTCTTGCTGTTATTTTTCTCCCTTTGAAGTTTTTCCGATCCTTCATTAACAGTCAGTTCAGACTGGTGAGAAGAGATCCCTTGTGAACTATACAATACATAATTTGCATGTAACAACCAGCTAGATCAGGGAGGGGGGACCTACAGCCTGCAGGCCGGATCCGACCTGCTGCTTCATTTCATCCAGGCCATGGCAAGTCTCTGCACTATGGGCCGGAAACCCCGGGCCTCGCCCCCCCACCCCCGAGGGACTAGAGCCACGAGCACCGGCTTGCCCCGCTGCGGGGGGAAGCTGGGGTTCACAGGCTGTTAAAAATCTGGTCGGCTCTGCACAGCTCCTGGAAGAGACCGGCATACCCCTGCAGCCCCTAGGATCAGAGATGATCAGGGAAGCTCCACGCACTGCTCCCAGTTTAAATTTCAAGATGCAGTATGAGAACGGAAGGGTTTAAGGTTCAGTCCTGCGCTATTTGTCTTGCAATAATGTTCTGGCCTTCTCACTCCATGAAAATGAAATTCCACCTACGTTTTCTGTGAGCCTTTCCTAATCCTGTCCCAAAACACCACCTCAGCCTCCACAGCAATTTCCAGCCTGCAGCTTTGATCCCAGACTGTCTCGCAATTACCTTTCTGAGCAGAGGAGCCCTGATTCTGAAATGTCAGGAGTAATGTCAGAGCCAGAATTTAATGACACGCTTGACAGTCCGTGGGCACAAAATGTACTTGAACACACAGAATCCTATCACTCGGCTTCCCTGCAGGCGCCTGGCTTTGGTGTGCTGTTTTGTAGGGCGCTGGCCCCTGCCAGATGTAAGGTGAGGGATTTGCTGGACCTATGCTTTGATCTGGTATGGCAAACGCTTGGGGCCTGAATGACCGTTCCCCTATAGTTTGTGTAGTCACTTATACCAGTGCAAAGCATATGTGACAACAGCAGGTGCAAGGCAGTGGAGAATCAGGCTGTTGGTTTCTGTGTGTAATAGATTTCCCTATGGATTATAGTCAATTTCAATGTCAATATATGAAATTCAAGAGGCAAGGTCTATGCGTGATTTAAGTGCCACTTAAGTTTAAAGTAGCGCAGAGACTTTGTGCTGCACTGGGATGATGCCGAGTAATGAAAGCAGTTCCAGCCTGATAACATCGGTCCTGCTCCTGTGGGGCTACACCTCCCCTACAAAGTGCAAAACACCCACAACTCCTGTTAACTTGAATAGGAGTCCAGGGTACTTAGCACCTCACAGGATCAGGCCTATTGCGTATGGGCCTAAGCCAGAACACTGGCATGTTAGGTGGGGCTGGAACTGAGCCTCCCAGGTTAAGCCTCTCTCTAACTTCCTGCCCATAGTGGTTGTTCGGCCAATTGATTTTGCAGAAGTACATTAATAATCAAGACACGCTTCATCAAAGGGAACTTGTATCTGCAGCAGCGTCTCTGAGCTCTCCAGGGACTGAGCAAGGCTGCCAGCGAGTGGCTTATATTCATTTGCCTGCTGCACAAACCAATGAGCTGATTTTGTAGTGATTTCCCAAGTCCTCCTCCTGTTCCCGTTCAGGTCCATGGGAGCTGTGCCATTCGCTTGGAATGCAATGAGAACCGGCCGTGATGGCGTCTACAGCAGCAATGTGAAATGTATTTTGATTCAAAGCCGCCCAGGTCTTTTTTCTGTCAAGTCAAATTAGAAACAGATAAAGCACGAGAGACTTTTGAAATCAGTGGCTTTTAGAAGCATCGCTACGTCCAAATAGGAGCTCTGCTCCCTCATCCTATTGCTTTATATGAAAGCAGAAGTTTTGTTCAAGATCCATTTGCACCTGCCATTTATTCCCCGCTCAAAGCATATCACCCTCCTCTCTGAGCTACTGACTGCAAAGGAGCCGTGGCTGTGTACTCACTAGATCGATCCTGTATTGCTTTAGCACCCAAAAGGCTTGGTCTTCAGTTACACGGTGTTGCCAGCTCTTGTGATTTTTACCACAAATCTCACAATTTTTAGTGATTTTTCTTAAAGCCCCAGCTGCTGGAACCATGGTGTTTTCTGAGACTAGTATTAATACCTAGTGCTTTTCATCAGGAGATCTCAAAGCGCTTTATAAAGAACATTAGTATCCTTCATCGTCCTCATTTTACAGATGGGGAAGCTGGGGCACAGGGATAGGGTGTGACTTGCCCATGGTCACCCAGCCAAACGGGTCTAATATCCAAGCATAGAACCCCAGTCTCTTGAATTCCTGACCAGCGCTCTAGTCGCTAGGCCACCCTTTCATTTTAAAAAGTACATTTCTAGCCCTCGTGGTTGCGGAGGGACGCTTGAAAATGTGAACCAAGTGCGACCTAAAGGGGCAGAAACCAGCAAAGAAAAAGGTTCCATCCTTTATTTTTTTTTCAAAGTCTCATGATTTGGGGGAGCGGACTCGTGCTCTTGGAACATTTGGGGGTGGCAGTACTGCTTGTTCAGGCAGAGGAAAGGGGTCTTGCAGGGTGAGTAAATTTACGCTCACTGTAAAGCCTCTGTACGCTGACGGAGTGATGCAAAGCGGCCTTTGTGTCAAGGAGAATCAGACCCCCTGTGTTTTTCTAGACTCCAAGAACAGCCATAGGCTTCTGGGACCAGATCCTCTGTTGGTGAAAATTTGGGATAATTCCATTAACTTCAATGGAACTATGCTGATTTATACCAGCAGAGGACCTGGCTCTCAGCTGAAAATGGCTTTTGTTTTAGAGAAAGGTAAAAAAAGCAACAAGAAAGAACACCAAGAAAAGGCCCCAGCAGAGAGCACAGCATGTAGGTCTCTTGGCTGTAACAGGCTGCAGCAGCTCTGAGAAGAAAACAGCTGGGTTCCTGCAGACAAGCAGCATGCTTAGCAATGTAAAGGGGCAGTGCCCAGGAAACTAAGGGATCAGTTTTGTAAGGATATGCACCAGAGAAGCTCATGGGAATGTTGAGTGCACAAGGAATGCAGGGAGTAAGTAGGAAATCAATAAGAAGGATAATCTGAAGTCTATGTAAACCCGGTGGCCTGAAACTGGCGAGGGTAAGGAGCATTCTACTCCCACCTGTTGGCAAACAGCAGGCAGAACAGCCAGCGAGCTGCTGTATTTGTATAAGCGATTTATCCAGAACTCCAGCTGGAGAGAAGCTCCAGAGGGGGAGGAAATCTCTGCCCTCCTTTATTTGTGAACAGGGGGAAGTGGAACTACAGACATCTTCTTTTGCATAAGCTTTCTAGCCAGAATTCCTCCAGTGACACTTTGGGAGCAGCAAGCTCAGAACGGGTTAGGTAATGGAACTGGCTTAAAAGAAGATCCAGGTGAAAACGGTTCTTAATTTGTTTCAAGGACTTTGTTTGAGGATTCCGTGTCCTCTTGATTTTCCTTTCCTGGGGATCATGTGTGGTTGAGAGGACTTTATGGTAAGACAAGAGACATGGCTAGCTTTTCTGCGGTTTGCAATGCAGCGAGGGCTCTTTTCTGAAGCTGCAGAGGACCTCAGCACAGCTAAATAAAGCTGAAGTCATTACATCTTAGGTAGTGGAGCCTTAGGACAGAACCAAGCAGCATTTTCCAGGGGGCTGGAAACAATTCTGCTCAAGTGCCCCTTGAGACTCTGAAACTGTAACCCACCTCACTGACTCCAAACTGTGTTTAACAGATGGGGAAGGGATATAGCAGGGGTTCTCAAACTGGGGGGTCGGGACCCCTCAGGGGGTCACCAGGTTATTTCATGGGGGGGTCACGAGCTGTCAACCTTCACCCCAAACCCCGCTTTGCCTCCAGCATTTATAATGGTGTTAAATATATAAAAAAGTGTTTTTAATTTATAGGGGGGGGGTTGCACTCAGAGACTTGCTATGTGAAAGGGGTCACCAGTAAAGAAGTTTGAGAGCTGCTGGGATATAGCAAAGGCTATTGGCCTGTAGGCAGGAGCGGCGCCAGGGGTTTTGCCGCCCTAGGCAGCAGCGCTCCTCCTCTGAGCATTCGGCGGCGGGGGTCCTTCCACTCCGCGTCTTTGGGGCACTTCGGCAGCGGGTCCCAGAGCGAGTGAAGGACCCGCCACCGAATTTCCAACAAAGACCCGGAGCGGAAGGACCCCCCGCCACCGAATTTCCGCCAAGGGCAGCCAAAATGCCACCCCCCAAATCCTGCCGCCCTAGGCGACCGCCTAGGGTCGGCTAGTGGAAACGCCGGCCCTGCCTGTAGGGCATTTACACCAGCAGGTGGGGTTAGTAGACTACTGCCCAGGTCACTGTGGGAGAGTGTTTGACTTCGCATATATATCATTGAACTATATTGCTCCTGTGTTTTCCTGGATTGATGCTGTGTTCACTTTCCCCCAGTGAAGTTTTCCTTGTTTCAGTCACAGACTCAGTGGTTTCGAGTGGGGAAGTATTGCCTGTCAAAGGCTTCCAGGGGAGGTATTTCGTGATCTCTGAAATTCTGAGTGAGGGCTTGAGCTGATGGTGGTTGATAGTTTGAAGAGGGGCCTTGTATTCATTTAGAAAGGCCAGCGGTATTGATATAACCCAGTCACTGCCCTGCATTAAACAGTTTCAAACAAGATTTGGGGTCTGATATGCTCAGTCTGCTTAGTATCATGGCAAACACACCATTACAAGTCCTTTTACGCTTTTATTAAAGATACAGACAAACCCGAGCCGCACCTTTAAAGCTCTGAGAACTAGTGTGCACCCCACTAGCCTGATTCTGTCCACCAGGGCTGGGAGATTTACCCGGAAGGGGCAGGACATGCTTTTCCCCAGGTGATGCTCTGCAGGAAGGCCCTGATTCAGCCCAGCAGTTAAGCAGAGCCTTAACTTTAAGAAGGTGCTAGCATCCTAGTAGCAAAGCCCCTAAGCACATGCTTAACTTCAGAAGATAAACGTGTTCTTTGGTGAATGTGTGAATGGAGTTAAATGCTCTGCTGAAGGGAGGCCTAAATAACGCCACACTAGGGCTCTGTCTGCCACGTAACACAGTTGCCTTGAGTAACACGTAAGGAATAAATACCAAATGCTCATGGAAAACCTATTGGTTAGCAAGTGACTGCTGAAAATGCGGCATGTTGCCACCTCTTCTATTCTGTGCCACTTAGAATTTGGCAAGCAATAAAGCGAAACAATAAAAGCTTTCGAAGACGTGGGTCCCTTTGTGATACAGTAGGGTTCTATTTCCTACGATGATGTGCACTATCTATCCTAGCGGCTGGCAGCAGTTGCAGTCAGAGCAAAGGAACTGCCAGCAGCCCCCAATACATTTCAAACAGAGTCAAACTTGGGATTTATTTATTTTTTTAAATGAGGGTTTTGAGACGTATCGATTTGTGAGTTCAGAGGGTTTTTTTTTTTTGTCTTCATGATCTTGTTGTTCTGAGTTGTCCCCTGTAGGAAAAGACATGACGGATCGGTTTGGAGACTGGGAAATGATGTTAAGGCTAAGGAAAAATGGGGCTACAGAATTAAAAGGGTAGATGTCAAAAAGAGAGATGGATTTGTTGGTTTTCTTTCTAGAAGAGCTGGCAAAAAGGGAGAGACGTGATTTGAAGTCAAGGCAACGCAGGGAGAGGTCACCGCAGAAGTGTAATGTAATCTGGCATTTTCTATATGTAGGCTGGAGTTTTCAACAGAGCCTAAAGGAATGATGTGCCTCACTCAATGGGTGTGGGATACCTATCTAGGGTCAGTACATGGCCCCTAGGACTGTAATATCGGTGCGCTTCCCAATCTTTAATGTATTTAGCCTCACAATGCCCCTGTATAGTAGGCAGTGTTATTGTCCCCTATTTTTTTACAGAGGCTAAGGCTCTAACTCTCACTGAAATCAATGGGAGTTGAGTGCCCAGGTACCTTCTGAGGGTCTGATCCTGAATGACTTGCCGAAGCCTGTGGCAGAGACCCCAGGTAGTCCTAGGCTAGCACCCTAACCCCTGAACTGTCCTTTTGAAAGTCCCCACCGAGCACTCTACGAGCTTTGCATGGGCCATTTCAAGCCCTTTGCTAGCTTAACTAACTGATGTACAACCTATGCATAGTACAGTTTCCTCTTCATCGGCCACTGGGATGCAGCCACCTCTGAGATGAAATGCAGCAGCTGTTTAATAGCGCACAGCACGACCGCACAACAGCCGAGGCCAAGAAATAAGAATGCTGAATCCAGCTGAAATGGCACAATGCATTTAGGGAGGCCGGATCTGTCTAGATTAGTTGGAATTTAGCCAGGACTCCTCCACCTAGCCCTTTAAGGATCACAAGTGTTCAGGACCCCAGAACATGAACAACTACATCTCTTAACAGGACAGCATCCTGTGTGGCAGATGGGCCGGGGCTTATGCAGACTCAGAGGAAAGAAGTCCCTCTCGGGAACCATGACCGGTGCTCCCTACAGCAGCAAAGTACTTTTGGGAAGTTACACAGCAAAGGAGCAGGATGACCATGTGAACTACTGAGCTCAGCCAAAGGTCTCTACAAGGCAGGTTTACTCTAAGCACTAAGGCAAGCTGCACCTCAAAACAAAACTAACCTTTGCAGGGTGGAAAGAGGGAACCCTTTCTTTCTGTAGGGAGGACCAGTACTTTCCCACCAAGGGATCCCAGAGAAGAGATCTGTGGAGCTCGACAGCTTGTCTCTTTCACCAACAGAAGTTGGTCCAACAGAAGATATTACCCCATCCCCCTTTTCTCATATCCTGGGACCATGGCCACAACAACACTACAAACCCACTGATGGTAATTTCACAGGCCAGCTGCGACTATGTAATAACTTGTGGCCACATACAGGCATCACATGCATCAGGTAACCTTGCGCCTTGTGGCACAGGGAATAGGATGTTGTTTTCATGACCCTGTCATTCTGAGTTGTCCCCTCTTGGAAAAGACATGATGGATTGTTGGTGGTTTGTTTGGTTTGGTTTGGTTGGGTTTTTTGAGAGTCTGAGAAATAGAATAATAGAATCATAGGACTGGAAGGGATTTCGAGAGGTCTTCTAATCCAGTCCCCTGCACTCAAGGCAGGACTAAGTATTATCCACACCATCCCTGACAGGTGCCTAATGTTGCTAAAAACCAGGAGAAACGGGTTTACAGAATTTAAAGGGATAATGAAGATTACCTAAGATCTGGGCATCAGCTACTTGACCACAGCAAAACTGCCATTTGCTTTGCGCTTGTGGAACGGTACAAAAAAAAAAGCAAGGCGGGCTGTCGATGGGATCTGCCCTAAAACAACCCGTCAATAGATGGCACACATACACCCCTGAGACAGACATCCAGGGTTCCAGCCAAATTAGGTGGCAGGCGATAAAGCTCTGCAGCCATCAATTACATACAAAGAACAAACTCACCAGAAGAGCGTGCACAGGGAGAGAACTCACCAGGCCCGATTCTCTGTTATCCTGCCTCTTGTGCCGTCATTCATACCAGTGCAATGTCACTGTGAAATGCCACCATTCTGATCTGGCGGCATTTTACACACCCTTTACACGGGGGTAAATGGCTGCACAAGGGGCAAAGTGACAGTGAATCAGGCTCCTAAACGCTTCGCTTGACTCCCTGCTCGCTTACAATGTTTTTACAGCAGTAGATAAAGTGCTGTGGGGCAGGGCCTGTCTTCTTGTTCTGTGTTTGTACAGCGCCTAGCACAAAGTGGTCCTGGTCCGTGGCTGGGGTTCCTGGGTGCTACCATAATATAAATACCAATAATTAATAAAACTCCAGTGACCTCAATGGAGTTAGTCTGCAGAGGGAACTCTTTACTCCTGCGTTGCAGCAGAGGGCAGCATCGCACACAGCTCTTAACAGAGTGAGCAGCTAACACATTGTAAAAGGTACATTTTGACCTGGAGGAGCTGAATTTTCTTCTCTCTGAGCGAACCGTGTCCATAGGCTGCGTAATTATTTTTAATGAACTTTCAGGCAGGCTTAGCTGAGCTGCCTCTTGCTAATAGCGCCGGTCACTTTACAGCAACTTTATTTGACATCTTATTTAAAAGAAACGTGGAACCATCCCATGGACGCCCGGGGAGTTACTCTGGATTGACAGTGGTGTAAGTGACAGCAGGGCTTGGCCCTGAGAGCCTGCTCCTGCTCCTATTATAGCAAAGGGGAGTCTGGCTGTTGAATTGAATGGCGCAAGAATAGACTTGTTGCCTTGAACTGATCCTGCAATCAGATCTGAGCAGGCATAAGGGCCCACCCATGTGGATCTGAACTGTGGCCCCACCAGCATTGGACTGCCATGCCCTCAGGGCAGGGGGCTGGTTTGTAATATGTTCCTGCACTGATCTGCGAATGTACAGCTCAGTGTCAGGGACCCTTCATAGCAGTGCACCAAATGCTGCTTTACTCAGACAAAGCGTCCATGGTAGTCTATAGGCCTGATTCGCCTCTCACTGTCCGCGGGGGAACCCCATTGACATCAGTGGGCTGACTCCCGCCAGAGATCGGTGTCAGTGAGAATCAGGCCCCCAAGACTTCAATGGAAGCTTTGCTTCAGTAAGGCCCTGTAAAAGCTTCAGTGATGCTTGTTTTTATACCCACTTCTAGGTAGAACAGCCGTGAAGGTGGGGAGGGGGAGCCCTGTTATTTCAGAGGCACACTGACCATATCTTTTCACTAGACTGCTTCTCCTGGTGTTTCAAGGGCAGGTGGAAGGGGGACCAGACCTGATTTCCTTTGTGCATGGGAAAGAGAGTGAAAGAGATGCTGCTTCTGCACAGTAGCAAAGCACATAAGGACAAGAGAGACACTGTGGTGCTTGCCGGGTTAAACACACAGGTTCCTGCAGAATAAAATTCTGCCCGATGCACAGAGACTGCCCTTCCCCCGTCCTCCACCCCACCCAGGAGGCATCATGTGTCCCCTCTAGTCCCTTGTCCATTCAAAGTTCTGAGTGACAGGCAAGCAGCGAGGATCGCCTGATGGCACAGAGGTGTGCATCCTGCAGTGGCGGCTGGCGCGAGTCGGGGTTCTAGAGCACACCTGACTCCGTCACCGTGTCCTCGTAGGACTGGTAGAAATCTTTCAAGTCCCCCTGCTGCAGCTGGATCCCAGGGGTGTCGGTTTGGTGGCTCTGAGTCAGGATGGTGGTTTTCCTGCTGCAGAGGCTCCCGTTGGAGATTTGCCTCTTGAGGCCAGGCCGGAAGCTCCCGCAGCAGGAGACGTACCACAGGATGTCGTGCAGGAGGTGCCCGCTGAAGAACATGTAAATCCAGGGGTTGCAGCAGCTGCTGAGGCTGGCCAGCAGCATGGTGATGGTGAATGCCACGTTGGTGGACTCTGCAAAGAACATGTTAAAAACATCTATTAATTCTCCAGCGGTGTATTGACAGAAGCAGCATGGCCAGGTGGACAAGGCATTGGCCTGCGATGTAGGTTCTATTCCTGCTTCTGACACTGATTTGTTGGGCAAATCACGTCCCTTCCCCTCTTTGTCTTTTTTGCCTCTTTTATTTAAACGATCAGCTCTATGGGGCAGAGACTGTGTGTTTGTGCAGCACCCTGCACAGTGGGGCTCTAAGCTTAGCTGGGCAGGTGTGAATGGCAAACAAATAAGAACATCCATGCACATTACAGGAGAACACTGCCCTAACCAGGACTCTGCGGGGATAGCCTGCACCTGTGCGGGTTGAGGCTGTAAGTCAACCCACATGTGTGGTGTGATCTGGCAGTGTGTGGCATGTCCACCCTGTTTGGGTGCCTAACTTCCAGACACAAGTGAGTGCAAAGAGCTCCGTTCCCAGAAGAGAGAAGAGACGTGCCTGTGGAACCATCAGGAGCCTGTAAATATTGAGACAAGAGCTTGCTGGTGCCTGGCTTTCCATTTACTGGCTGAAACAATTTCCCAAAGCCATTGTGTGTGTGTTATGTAACCAGAGAGTGGCTTATGACATCCTACATTTAAACAATTGTCACAGACACCTGCAAACACCCCATCAGTCCCCTCCCAGGAGCCTCACCGCACACTTTGAGGAGGTGATCTGATCTCAGCAATCAGAAGGCACCTTTTCAAAAGTCTGCAACTGTGTCGGCAAAAGCCTGAACGCCATCCAACGCTGTATGTTAAAAACCTGCTAGGGCTACGCAGCCCCAGCAGATAGATGAGAAGCTTTATCCTGCTGTCCATTATGGAGGTCACTGGAATCATAACAGTGGACACAGTTAAAATCCTCCCGGCTCTCCCACAGCCTTGTAACATGCCAAAACAATGGAGCAGCTCCTGATGTGCATCTTTTCCACTCAGTTGGGATTGCACAAGGCACTGCATTTTGAGGAGTCTATGCATGCGGCTGGAGGGGCAGAAGTCCTGGGCTTGGCTGGATTTCTAATAACAGCAGTGATTTGGCTCTGCAGACTTTTCTCTACAAATACGACGGGCGAGAAAATGCTTAGCCTTCTCCATTATTTGTTTAACAAGAAAATAACATGCAGGGCCAGATTCCAGCACCCTTACTCATGAAACGTATTCCACTCTTCAGACAATCCCGTTGAAGTCTATGGACCACTCCGTGAGTCAAGTGCCACCCAGCGTGTGTAAGGGTGTCTGGAGCTCAGTGGGAACGGTGTTATTCTGTCCAGACTGATGGTGCAAGCAGCTATTGTCAGGGCCTGGGGAGTGACCATGTTGCTAGGATCAAAGCTTTCCAAGACCCCCGAAGTGAGCAGAAAAGCTCCCACTGACTTCAATGGGCTTTGGATCAAGTGTATAGAGGGAGCTTGCTGCAGCATACACAGAAAGGCTCTTGCAGCACAGAGGAAAATCTCCTAAGGTGCAACTTACCAGCTGCTGTGACACTGGTATATTTTATCAGCTCAAGGGCCCTGTCAAAGGTTTTTCTACGGACTTTGTGAGGAGATAGGAGCTGAGCACCAGCAACTTCTTTTCTACCTAGGTTTATCTAAAGTCACCTAGTAGCTGCTTGTCTATATCATTGTACAGTGGCTATTCTAATACAAAGTTTTAAACCAGCGGCTTGAACTCGAAGGCTCTGACTCTCATTTGCATTAAGGTCCCTTTTACACTGCTCTAGCAGTATAAAGGACCCTTAATGTGGGCATGGATTAGCTTTACCCCCCTGTCAGAGCAGAGTAAAGGGGCCTTAGCGTAAATCAGAATCTGGCCCAGGATGTTTTTATTTCTTGAAGGGAACATTGTGCAGAAACTGGACCGGATTCTGGTATCGCTTACACCGGAATAAATTTGGAGTAATTCCATTAATTTCCAGTGGAGTGATTCTGGATTTATGACCTTGTAGGAAAGATCAGCAGCTGACCCACTGGTTTCTGACCCTGAGTGGCTGTGTAATCCAGCATAGCCGGCGGAGAGTTGATACATTCAACAGGATTTATTTGTCACTACAGGGATCGGATTCAAACGATAGACAAAGTCTGAGAAAACACAATTTGGGATGAAGAGGGTAGACTAGAAAACAATGTAACTAGTCTCGTTTGAACTTTGTCAAAGCTTTCATTTAGAGGCTGAAATCCTAATGACCCTGTGAAAGGCAGTGTTGTTGTTAGGCATGTAGGAAGATGACGTTCTCGTCTTCTGCTCCAGTGTCTGAAATTAAAGACTTTAATAAGTATGACTAGGTGAAAACTGCTTCCAGTGAAGCAGTTGTTAATTCTATTTCTCTGAACATTAAATAGCTAGAGATGGTGATTGGAGTTTGGACTGACTGCTCAATGGGAACTGAATTTCAAACTCAAGACACTGTGACAGCGGTGGCTCTATGCCTTAAGGGTGAAATTCACCCTTGTGCTGGCTTTCTACACTACTTAAGACCCTCTTCAGCCTTTAGAGTTAGGTTATGGGGTTTTGTGCTGTCCCTTTGCCCGGGGGCTGCATTTCACCCTTACTGAATAGCCAGATATAAGGTGTGAGGCTGTAAGGGGGAGATCTGCAAAAGCACCTAGAGGATTTAGGAGCACAAGTCCCATTGGGTTTAATTTAATTGTATTTGTTGTATGATTAATTATGTTAGGGCATCTAGAGCCTTGGATCGGAATCTTTATTATTTTACATAGAAATAAATAAAATCTCATACATGCTTCTAATGATCTCCTCCTAAAAATGCTGCTGCCTTTTGCATCTATATATCTTTGTAAAATGTCACCCTTTGCCATGACTGTGATGAAAGCAACACAGAAAAACTGCTTATGTCTGAAGAACTAGTCGATCCGAAGTTCGGCAAAGCTCTGAAGCAAGAACAGAGAAAGCAAAGTATTGCCAGCAGATTTTGCATCAGGGATAACATGTTAGCAGTTTGCACTGGGATTCTGTTAAATGCATTTTGCAGTGTGACATTGGTAACATTTTAACATAAAAAACCAGCATTTTTATTGATTACAAAAAATGGTGGTTTGTTGGAAATGCATCTCTGATCAGTTTGGAAATAATCTGTACCACAGTGAATAGTGGAATGAACAAGGAGTACTTGTGGCAGCTTAGAGACAAACAAATTTATTTGGGCATAAGCTTTCATTGGCTAAAACTCACTTCACTGGATGCATGTAGTAGAAAATACAGTAGGAAGATATATATACACAGAGAACATGAAAAAATGGGTGTTGCCATACCAACTCTAACGACAGTGGGACAATTTTCCAGCCAATTTTTGTGTGTCAGACTGAAAGGTTGAGAACCACTATTCTAGGTATCTGTATCCACTCAGAGACACACAATACACACCTGCATACTGTTCGTTCTAAGCTAAATGGAGATGAATGATTATTAAATCATCAGTTTAATAAATTACGTGTGTGTGTGAGACAGACAGACAGACATCTGTTTTATTTTGTAAAAATGTGTGCTGCTCAGTCTATGTGAGTACGTGTGGGTCTGTCTATGTGGGTGTGACTATGTACCTTTGTTGAATGAATGTGTCTGTGTATGGAAGAGTATATATAGCTTTGTGAATGAATATGTGAGTATATCTTTGTGACTGGATGTGCATTTAATGTGTATATGTGTGCGCATAGACTGTGTCTTTGTGTGTGTGTGTAGAATGTGTGTAAATAATCGCAAACCAACAGAGAGATTATCTTTTTGCTGTGTTTATCATTTGTGTGCGAACAAAATTTTTTTGCATATTGGAGGGTTGAGTATGTGAGTGTATCTTAGTTGTGGTGTGCTGTGTGTGTATTCTCTGTGTGTTCTGCGTGAGTGTGTTGTGTGTGTATATTGTATTCTGGATGCATATGTGTGCTGCTTGTGTGTTCTGAGGATGTATATATTGTATTCTGCATGAGTGTGTTGTTTCTGTGTGTGCTGCATGTTTGGTATGAGCGTGTTTTGTGTGTGTATGTACCTGTGTTGGGGCCAGGAGTCATGCTTTAGAAGCCAGTAGCTGCCCTGGATGCCCATGTACACACCCCGGCCTGGGGATGGCTGCAGCTGGCAAGTTGTATGAGGTGCCCCTGCGCTGCAGCCCGGCTCTCCCCCTGCCCCCCATCACTCACCGTCATCGGGGGCGTTCTCGTCCCACACCGACCACATCTGCACGCTGAAGAAGGGCGCCCAGCAGGCGACATAGGCCAGCACGATGACAAAGGTCATCTTCACCGTGCGGATCTTGGCCCTGGAGATGGTGCGCACACTGCTCACCCGGGAGGCCTGGCTGCAGCGGCACTCCGCTCCCATCTCTGCTCCGCTCTGCGTCTTGCCCCGGAGGTTCTTGCAGATCTCGTGGCAGATGAGGCTGTAGCAGATGGTGAGGATGCCCATGGGCAGGACGAAGACACACAGTGTGGTCCAGGTGATGTAGGCCCGGGCGCCCCAGGGGTACCTGAAGTCAGCCCAGCAGTCCAGCACCCCGGAGCCCTGGTGCACCTCCTTCAATGAGAAGATGAAGACCTGGGGCAGGCTGAGCAGGCCACTGAGCAGCCAGGTGGCCCCGATCATCAGGTAGGCCTGCCTGCCTGGCTGTTGCAGGGTGCGCAGCGGGTGGCACACGGCCATGTAGCGGTCCAGAGTCATCATGATGAGCATGTAGGTGGAGGCGAACATGCTTAGCACCTGCAGGTACTTGACAGCCCTGCAGAGCAGGTCAGGCCCCAGGAAGCGGTAGGTCACCTCCCAGATCATCTGGGGCAGCACCTGGAAAAGCGCCACCCCCAGGTCGGTCAGCCCCAAGTGCAGGATGAAGAGGTGCATCCTGCTCATCTTCTTCCTCAGCCGGTACATGGCCAGCAGCACCCCCAGGTTGCCCACGGCGGCAAGTGCCAGGATGGTGGCCAGCACCCCAATCTCGGCCCGGGCTAGCTCCTCATCCCGGGTGTGGAAGAGAGTCCAGTTGAGATCCCCCACCTGGGTCAGGACGTCCCCAGGGTCGCTGCAGGGAGTGCTGTTCCTTTCCCAATCCGGCTCCATTGCTGGGAGAGCTGGGCGGGAGGCGGCGGCCGGCTGGCAAGGGGGGAAGAGAGCTGCTGGGGCTGGAGACAACCGTGGATCCAGCAAACTTCTTTTTCAAAGTGGCGTGTTTAAAATGAATCCCTCTAGCGAGCTGAGCTGGAGCTGCTCCATTTCCTCACCCCCAGATCCTGGAGCTGGGCATTTCCCCTGTTGCTTTCCCCAACCCTGAGTGAATCCTTTCTTTCTTTCTCTCTCTCTCTCGGTTTCAGGCAAGTCCTCAACTAGCTGATGGCAAATCTCCTCTCCTGTTAGGCAGGTCAATTTCAAACCTTCTTCTTGAGTAATTTGATGCAATATCCCCCTGGAAAGCTCCTAAATCCCTCTTCTCCCTCTTGAGCTAGCCAGCTCCAAATCTCCTTTCAGCCCGGGCTGGTCAGCTCCCAAATCCTCCCTACCCCCTGCTGTTAAGTTTCAGAAAGAAAAAAAAACTTACTTTCTTGTTTTTTAAAAATGCAATAAAAATAAAGAAGAAGCACCTTAGAGATGCTCCATCTATTGGATTTTTCATCCAGAGGGTAACTTGAAAGAAGCCAGGTTTCTGGTGTTAAAATGTCTGGTCTCTGTTTAGGTGCTGTAGTGCCTTCTGAATGCAGCCTGCGATGTGTGAACAGCGTCTGGCTTGGGTCTCAGTTTTATAGTCTGGGAGCTGCCTGCTCTCTTCTGCTCCCTTCCGCTGCCACCCTGTTGCTGAGTTGCAGCTGGCTGGAGTCAGAGAAGCAGCACACACAGGTGGCTGTCAATTTCCTCCCTTGGGGAATAAAAGAAGATGCCTTGCATCTCTTCTGCTGAATATCCCTGCTCCCTCTGACTCTCCTACAAAGCTGAGATTTCCAGGACTTCAACACCGGACCCGTTTTCACCACCGGTGATTTATTTGTAGGAAGGGGGAGGGGGACCCCAGAAATACTTCCCCATCCTTAAATTGTCTGTTTCGATGCTTTTAAATGCTCAGCAGCCTCCCAGGCAGGGAACGTTTCTCTCCCTTCTCTGACCCTCTTTCAGTGGTTTGCACTATCACCTGTCAAACACACTACAGAGCCATATTTCTGCAGCTCCCAAACCTTCCCATTCCACCTCTTCTGAGATTTGAGAGAGACAAAGTGGGTGAAGTAATATCTTTTATTGGACCAATTTCTGTTGGGGAGAGAGACAAGCTTTGGGGCTTACACAAAGCTCTTTTTCAGACCTGGAAAAGGTACTCCGAGAGTCACAGCTATATACAAGGTGGAGCAGATTAAGCACAAGGAGTTAGCACATTGCAAGAGACCATTCAGGGTGAAGTGGGCACTTGACAACTCTGCAGTTGTCGGGCAAAGGAGGGTCAGTGTGTTCCCGCTTATTGTAATGAGCCATAAATCCAGTGTCTTTACTGAGTCCTGATTTTGAGTATCTAGCAAAGTTATGAATTTAAACTCCAGGTTCATCTTTTGAACGTGTTGTGCCGGTTTCCTTGGAGGATGAGGACTGAGAGGTCAGATAGGGAGTGACCCTTTGTGAAAAATGATCGGCCACGGGTGATAGGGTGTTTTGTCTTATCATTTTTCTGTGTGACTTCATTGGAGAGCGTAGTGATTGTCTCATTTCACCCACATAGTTGTTGTTAGGGCATTTAGTGCACTGGGTGAGGTACCGTCTACTTCCCAAGACTTTCATAGCTAAGGCACTGATTTTAATCTCCGGTATCAATATACTTTACAGAGGACTTGTGCTTCCTCCTCTGTACAATAGTACAAACGAAGGGCCTGATCCAATTCCCATTAAAGTCAGTGGAAAGATTCTTATTGACGTCAATGCCCTAAGTGACCCAGCTCTGTCTGTGACTCACTGCATGACCTCCCCACCTCTGTCCCTCCATCTGTATAATGGGATAATGATACTTACCTCCATTACAAGAATTTTGTGAAACTGATCAAATGTTTGATATCCTAACAAGCCTGGTTAGTCTTCCTAGCCCAAACACTGCAATTTCAGTTCATCAGACAGACGGCCGTCCCCTGTCGGACAGGGAGCAGAAAACTGGCTACTCCACTGTGGCTAGTTCAGAACAACCTAGACAATCTCTGGACTGTTGGTGGAAGGGTCATGCCAGCAGCTTCTACACAGCCAGCGAAGAAGAACATATCCTCTGTGAATCTGTCTGCAGAGCAGTTTCAGTCTTCAGTCTGGAATAACTGTCTAGTCTCCCTTGTCATAGATTTAGGGTATGTGCTGTGCAGTTAAAAAAGCCTCATGAAAATTCATGGGAGGGGAAAGGGATGCAAACACATAATAATTTCCGTCAGTAGGCAAAGCATGTTACGGATAGTTTGAGCCAAGAGAAATGCAATAGATGACTCAATTAGAAATGCAATAGCTTCTGTCAACAGACAAGTGCCTTAGAAATTACAGTGCCAAAAATACAGGTGGTAGTGTACTTATCTCCTGTAAGAAGGAGACTGTGTTTCTTGCCTTCAGGAGGCAAATTTTGGGCTTGTGGTTAAACCCTGAGGCTGGGTGTCAGGAGAGTTGGCTTCTGTGCCCAGCTCTTCAAAATGTGGTTTGGGGCCAGTCACTTCCCCCTTCTGTACAATGGGGATGATAATATTTCCTGCCTCTTGGGAGTGTCGTGAAGTTTTAATTAATGAATGCTTGTAAAGAGCCTTATCTGCATGTGTGCTTTATATTAATTAGAAGGGATAATTAAGAGGATTTCCCCCAGTTTTGGGGTTTAACGCCCCTTCGCCCCATAATATTCTCTCCCCTGGATTTTCACTTCTTTATTCTTAAGATCCCTTTCCCTCTTTTTCTTTCAAAAACTATTTCTCTCCCTCTTTTCCGCCTGCTGCCCTGATTTTCTCACTTCCCAACCGTGTTCTCTCTTACTAGGAGCCCCAACAGAATCTTCCTTCTTCGTGCAGACCTGCTCTGAGCAGGGACAGATGACATAGTATTTAAAACCCTGGCAGTCCCGTGCAGGCCTCTCTCCCTTGGGAGCTAACCGCTGCTGTAATTGGTGGAGATCAATTGGGGATGGGAAATTTTAGCAATAACAAAATCCTAGTGTAGATACAATCTCAGAGAGTAGATAGACCTAAAATGAGGCCCCCCTCCTCCCCCCTGCTTTGTGTAGATGTGCGGGCAGTTGTATATGTCGCAGTGTCTCCTGGACCTTGCTGGGCTGCTATTCTTGAGGATAAGCAGGAAATGGAAATTTTAAAAATCCTGCTGTGGTGGGAAAGGTTTAGTTTCAGTGTTAGTACACAGTTCACTGTCTGTAAGATGGAGATAGTAATCCTTCGTTCCTTCCCACCTTTTGTCTGTCTTAACCGTTTAGGTTGTAAGCTCTTTGGGGCGGGAGCTGTTTCTTGCTATGTTTATGTACACCACCAAGCCCAGCTGGGCCCTGATCTCAAAAAGGGGCTTCAAGGAGGTCATGTAAAGTACATTATGATTTGTTGTTATCTCGGTCCCGGAAAGATTGGTACCAGTAGAGTTTGTATCTCCATGATCACGGGTTCAGATACCACAGTGATGGGCATGGTAGAGGAAGAGAAGAGAACCTGGGCACTCTGGGACAGTGGGATTTTTAACTGTGCTGCGCGGCTTGTTCTGAAGAAACTTGCTGGATTTTTTCAGATCCAGGGGAGAGGATTTTGTTTTGTTTTGTTTTGTTTCTTTTTAAGGTTAGTTCTAATTTTTATACACTGAGATTTGTCAGAATTGTTGGTTCAGAACCAGAACAGCAGAGGTTGTTGCAGATCAGAGTTTGAAGCATGTTGGCAGAGCTTTGAGTTTGGAAGTTTGAGCAACAACTGCTTCCACTATGCCTGTCAGAAACAAGGGCTATTGGTCCTTTACTTTTCTGAGAGCTACACTGAAAAAAACAAAAAGAAAATCCTGAGATCATTAACTGCAGTTCATGCTGTTACAATATGCAGTTTTATTAAAGTATCGGATCTAAGTCAGCGGTGTTTATTTCTCATGCTGCATGCCATTTATTGTGTGTGTATGTATAAGTGTGTGTGGGGGTGTATATATCTGTTGCCCTGTGGTTTACAATGTGGATGTTTTCTTTTTCCACTGGCCAATTATTTCTGTTTTGTGTGAACAAAAATTGAATTTACTCATCAATAAACAATGCTGCTGCTATTCCTTGCAGGAAAAAACAAAAACAAAGCCGGGCCCTTGATGTAAATTGTTTTTCTTGATATAGGATTTGTTGCCTGCTGTGGTTGGACTGCTATGACTCAGGGTATTTGTAATGTTACAACTGGTTTGCCTGTAAGAGTCCAATTATTTTCTTAATAAAGGTTTGCAATTTTGCAGTTCACCTCTAAAGGGCCCAAGGAGCACAGTTTGTATTTAATCAAAGATCATTTATATTCAGCAGTGACCCTATGGACAGAAACTGCACATTCCTATAAAATGCCTATCTGAGGTCCTGGAGTTGTTAGAGAGAGGGATGTATTACAGGGACTAATGCAATATTTTACAGTTTAGGATCAGACAGCTGATTTTCTACCAGATTTTTTTTTTTAAGTGTAATAGAGGACACACCAATGAAAAACCAATTGAAGGTAGAGGTGGAAGGGAAGATTCTGGAGAGAGGATGCATCTAAATAGTTTCAGATTTTGATCTCACTTACATGAGTTTAAACCTGGAGCAATTCTTTCAAAGCTGGTGCTCTTATTCTGCATTTACACCAGGATAGCTGAGCAAAGAATGTGTTTCTAAAGATATTTCCAAAGGAATGATGCTAATCCACAATGGACAAATTATCCTCGGAAGGAAGAAATCAAAAGAAGTCATTAAAGAACAACATTGACTTCAGGGAAATCTTTCAAACAGATCGAACTTAAAACATAAACACATGTACTCATCACTTGTTTCTCGTCATTTTGTTCGTCACATTGGCTAGTGTTTTCAAAGCTGTGTTTCAATAAGAGCTTGGTCCCTTTCCTGCTCATATTCCTTTGTTATTATTCATTAATACTTGAGATATCTATAGCAGCTTCATCTGAGACCCTCAATGCTCTTTACAGTATAATTATGGAATACTTAACTGCCGCTCTCTAATGGACAGAGGCAGAACTGCTCAACTGTGTGTCATTGGCTCTGTAATGAGAGCAGCTAAAAGAGATTCTCCTTTAGCACAAGTGATCAGCGGCTCATTGTTTTGGCACTGGAGGATCTGAGTTCTGTTCCTGCTATCACCACAAAGTTCTAGGTTACCACCATGCAGCGTAGTGACCATCATGAAGCGCTGGGTGTGTTTGGATTTGCTACAATATATTCCTAATAGCAAAGGAACTAGAGAGAATCACTTGCCAAGTGCACTGCTCTTTTGTATCCTTCTCCCCACTCCTAGTTAACCCAGCAATCTTATCCCAGTTGTGGCATTCTGGATCCTGCTTATTGCTAGAGTTGTTACTTTATTAGCTCCCTTGTCGCTCTCCAGGCTGTACTTTTTACAGAACTCACTGAAATAGGAAACAGCCGTGTGATGAGGTAGGTAGATGGCGTGCGGGGATGCGCAGGCAGGGGGTTAACAGGAAGGTCCAGAGTTAGGATTGTCAAGGGAGCAGGGCTGGGCTGGCGGTGGCTATTTAGGCCATTCCCCTCAGCTCCTTCTGTGTGGGCTGAATTGATGAGTAGTGGGAGCGAGAAGTTTTATAGGGGAAAGAGAGCAGTGCTGTTTTTTGGTGAAGCCCTCCGTCTCTTTGTATTCTGGCTGCTTGCGAGTCCCGAGAAGGGAGCTGAGGGAGAAACTAACGATGTGCTTTCACACACAAATGCTCTGGAGGCTGAGTCTGACTTTTGCCTTTGTTTTTAGTACAACAGCATTGCTAATCCTGCTTAGGATGAGTGATAGCCAAGTGGCTCGGGCCAACCAGGCAGTGCAACACAGAGTTGATTACCTGGAAGAGGCTGACTGATGAGTAGTGTTCTTGTTGACTTACCATGCCCCCATAAGCAGATGCATCCTCCATAGTCCAATCTTCTCCCCTGCAGGCAGTTCAGCAAGCACAATTTTAAAAAGGGCTGGATGTGCTGGGTTCAAATGATCAAGTATCAGGGGGTAGCCGTGTTAGTCTGTATCTACAAAAACAACAAGGAGTCTGGTGGCACCTTAAAGACTAACAGATGAGGTTTTTACTCACGAAAGCTTATGCCCAAATAAATCTGTTAGTCTTTAAGGTGCCACCAGACTCCTTGTTGTTTTTGGGTTCAAATGAGTGTAGTTCCACTGAAAATCAATGGATCTAATCTATTTAGCACCTCTAAGGACCTGACCCCCTGGGCTTCAAGGTGAACTGGCATCTGCTGTTACCAGCTGTTTGCACAACAGCACTTCCTATTACCTTTCCTGTCTGAAATCACTTGGCATAAAGTTTCACTGCACATTGTCACCAACTGCAGTGTTCAAATCCTGAGTCTTAAGAGCTAATGCAATAACGCACCTGCATAACCTGATGGTGAGGTGTCACTTTTCTACTCTGACGTCCATTGCTAAATGATCCCTTTAGGCAGAGAAGAGAGTGTGTGTAGGGCAGTATCTCCAGCTCCCAAGGGAAGCCCACAGCTGTAAACCTTTGGTTGTGAGCATTTACGATCTCCTCAGTTAAGCATCATTAGGCTAGATCAATACTTGGATGGGAGGGAGACATTCAGGAAGGGTTGTTGGGTAGCCCCCAGTCGTGGGTGCTCCTCTCATTTAGCTGCTGTCTCAGAGTGGTGTGGGAGGATGTGGTCTTTAAGGTTAGATCTAAAACTACTGGGGATTATTAAAGATCCCATGGCACTGTTGCAAGAGTTGGGTAGGGCTGGGCCGTGGCTCTGGTGTCCTAGCAAAGTCTCATATGGGTTCTGTCCATCTTCTACTCCTCTACATTCCTCCTGCAGTTTCAGTTGCATACAATATTTGTCCTTATCCTAAGCCAGCTGTGCATTGTTGACAGCACTGTTATAAAAGCTGTTGTGCGCTGCAATTTAGTGGTGGGTGTAGGTTGTAAGGCAGTTTGATGTTTGTAAAAAGGTGTTCTATAAATCAGGGATTAACTGCGCTATGCATAATTAGCAGGGCCGGCTCTGGCTTTTTTGCCACCCCAGGCAAAAAAGCCTCCCAGCGGGGAGCGCAGCAGGGGAGGGCGCCGAGCCCGGCCATGGGCCCGCTCTCCCCGACCGGCCGGAGCACCGGAGGAAGGGCGGCAAGCCCGGCCGGGGCTCCGCTCTCCCCGGCGGCCAGAGCGCATGGGGGAGGGCAGAGAGCCCGGCCGGGGCTCCGCTCTCCCCGGCGGCCAGAGCGCCGGGAGGAGGGCGGAGAACCCGGCCGGGGCTCTGCTCTTCCCGGCGGCCAGAGCGCCGGGAGGAGGGCGGAGAACCCGGCCGGGGCTCTGCTCTCCCCAACCGGCCGGCGCGCCGGGGGAGGGCGGCGAGCCTGCTGCGGCTCTGCTCTCCCCGGCAGCCGGAGCGACGCGGAGAGGGCGGCAAGCCTAGTCGCGGCCCCGCTCTCTGGCCGGAGCGCCGCGCCGCCCGCTCCAGGTTCCGCCCCAAGCACATGCTTGGTGGGCTGGTGCCTGGAGCCGGCCCTGATAATTAGCCTTCCTACCTTGGTGTCAATTATAAGCATCGGTAAACTAAAGAAATCTATAATACAGGTCTCTGCCTACACTCAAATCTATTTCCCAGACCTCTTGTGTGCTGACAATCCTGTCCACCTTGGAGGCCCAATTAATTTGACTCTTAGGCACTCTGTATTCTAGCGGTAGTGGGATGTATTCCGTTTCCAGCTGAGTTGTGTCCCCATTGATGCTGTCTTTTCACATTCAGGATGGACTTCGTGTAAACAGACTTTCAGAAATATTTGCACAAGGAGGCTTAAAAAGTCCTACTGCCCAGAGAAACAAATATTGCCACTTCTTGTTGTTGCACCTTGTAGCGGGGTGGCTACCCCGCTCCTGCCTGAGGGGTTTCAAACAGCCCTGCCCAAGGGCTGGGGCAAAGGGAAAAGCTACTGGGCTGATTGGGGAAGTAGCCACAGCTGGGCCACGCCCCAATCAGGCCCCAGCTGGCCTGTATAAAAAGGCTGGGAGCCAGCGGCCAAGTAGTCTCTCTCTGCCTTCAGAGAGAGAAGGGCTTGGTTGCAGGGAGCGAGACAGGGTACCTGTAGTGGAGCAGGGCTGGGGAGCTCCAGCTTGGATAGCCCCAGGCTGCAGCCTAGTGGAAGGCCAAGGGGTACTGGGGGTTGTAGAGGGCAGCCTAGGGCTAGGCCAAGGCAGCAGGTGCAAACCCAACCTTGCCAATGATGAGTGGCCTATACTGCAGTCTGCCCCAGAGAGTGGGGGCTAGTTGGTGACTGGCAATGGCCTTATCCTGAGGTGAGGTGGGGTTAGTGGGTGGGGGTTCCCCTGGGAGGGGAGACCTAGTGTGTGTGTGGGTATTGCCAGGGGGTAGCACCCAGAGCAAGGGGCACTGGGGTCCTGGGAGGGAGGCCAGTGCAGAGAATGAGGTGGATCACTGGCCTGCAGAGGGTGCTCCAGAGGCTGGTGAGCTAATTCCCTGGACGACCAGCAGGAGGCGCCACAGGGGTGAGTCTGGACCTCCTCTTACACACCTAGTCCTTTGCACATCAGATTATTGTGTTGAATCATGTACCAAAAATGAGTTCAAACCAAAGCTGTTAGGGAAACACAAATTGTAATTGCAAAGACTGTGTCTTTTCTTCATAGGCCTGATAATGATATACACAATTTCTAAGCTCTTAACATATGGCTTGTCATGGTAAAACCCTATTAGAACAACTAATTTTCTGACCCTTGTTGTCAATAAATCATTAAGTATAATATGTGTTTTTATTACCAATTTACATCCTGCCCTTTCCACTGCAAAATACAGAGTTTGGGATCTCTTATGACCATTAATTTAAAATGCATTTGGCAGAAGAATTGACTGCTTTGTTTCATGGCAGGCATAACAGGTTTAATACCTTAATTTTTTTTCCAATTTGATTTTCATGGCTTTTTTTAGAACACAGAGATTCAGCCTGTATGTGGTGATATCACACTGCAGTGGATAGCACAGGGCACATTCTCTTGTGTCCCATTGTATGTATGGCTTTACCCTTGCCTAACTGAGTCAATAGGAGCTTTGTCATTGACTTAAATGAGAGCAGGACTGAGCCCATAGTGACTACTCCAATTTCTATTAAGGTCAATAAGAGTGTTTTGATTGACTGCAGTGGGCGTTGAATCAGACCCATAGAAAGAGGGTCTGAGCGCAGAATCGAGAGCTAGGAATTCGTGAGTACTAATGCCCGCTCCCTGTGGAACCTGAGCCAGGAAGACACTGAGCTTTCACGGCATGTAATGACTGCGCCACCTTTGAAAAGTCAGGCTGCTGATCTCCTGATTCAGTTTGAAGTGAGGCTAATGCTTTCCTGCTACCACATGGCGAGGGGGTGAGTTTGTGAAGTGCTTTCAGGAGAGCACCCATGTAATATGTTCAGTAGCAGGCAAACCAATCTCTTTGTAGAGTAGTGATCAATTACAGAATTATATGAGATTCCCCTTCAATGTGGGTGTCGTGGAGAATCAAACTCAGGCTAATTACTTGTGAGCCAGGCTCCAACTCGAGACAACGTGCAACGAGCAGAATGCCGAACGTCTCCTAAATGGAGATGCCTACTCAGGCACAGCTATTAGCAACAGCGTTACTATGGCCACTATTATTCTCCTCTCTGGACAGCATTACCAGGGTCCCTGCAATTATGATAAACTGCCACCTTTGGCTTATAATTATCCTCAGTTACAAAAGCTGCTGTCTAGAATCTTATGGCAGTTGTGTTCCTTCCCTTTCCAGTCTCATTTTTCTCTAATGAATTAAAATAGTAGTATTGCTTTAAAGAGCATAGATAGGTGCCTCAGCAAATGTTAAAGACATCGCAAATACATCAGAGACACATCTCAGGGATACATCAAGTGACTCCAAGCATAATGAGAAGTCTGTGAATCTGCTTACGAAGGTGTGACTTGTGGTATTGGAACCCTTTCTCCTAAGGTCTTAAGGGTGAAATTCACACTTGTGTAGGATGCCTGTGTATCACTTAAGTCTTGATAGTAAGTGCTGCACAGGCCTTGGGCTGGCCCTCTTGACTGGGGTGGATTTTGCCCATGGTATTGCCAGCCCCAAGCAATCAAAAAATCATGAGCCAAAACCATGAGATTGGGCTTAATCCTGAGAATTACAAAGTAATACATCTTGGCAAGCTTTATATTTGTCTTCTCGTGGCTTGGCTCCGTGTGGGCGTGGCTTGGCTCCGTGTGGGCGTGGCTTGGCTCTGTGTGGGCGTGGTTCACACTTTCCACTTTTCCTCCACAACCATGAGGCTTAGCAACTTGCAGATATTTTTGTTTTGTGGTATTTTTTTTAAATGAATGATAAGATTCTCTTGTAATCACGGGTCTCCAGGAGCTGGGACTTTTATAAAAACAGCAAGTATCACAAGTCTCATGATGAAATCACAAGAGCTGGCAATGCTGAATAGGACCACACTTTCAAACATCAGAGCTTAAAATACACCTGCAAAGTGCATGCTTGAAGGACCAGATCCAAAGCCCCTTGAAGTCCATGAAAAGATTCCCATTGATGGCATTGGACTTGGAAATATTCCCTCCACTTGTATTGGGAGAAATGCTATCAAATATTGGTGTGATCATGGGGTCAAAACACCAGAAGAACAATAGCCAAATTTTTCAGAAGGGACTAGTGATTTTTGGATGCCCAACTTAAGGCACCTTAACCAGACCTGATGGTTGGTTGGATAGTTTATTCAGAAAATGCTGAGCATCTGTTCTCTGAAAATTGGGGGTATGTCAACTATGTCAACTTGGGCACCCAAAATCACCAGTTGCTCTTGGAAAAATCTTGGCTGATATTCACTGGCACACTAGTGAATTTCCAACTGTACCGTCCCTCCCCCTACAAGTCCCCCAGAGCAACACTGACTTGCTCTGATGATTCACTAGGCCATTAACAAACTGTTCTTATGCTGATCTAGCCAGGCCTGCTACATGAGAGCCAATTTGTTTCTGTGCTATTCTTCCATCTGCCAGTCGCAACTGCAGCTTATTTGTTTTACTTACAGAGCATATGATGTGCTGAGAAAAGATGGCTATAATGAAATTGGCTAGAGTCCCTGGAGTGTATCTGGAATGATCTATTAATTTGCCAGCCAACTGTACAATATCTATTATAGCTTAGCAAGGAACCTGTACTGAATGCCCAGTCAGCTGCAGCTTTCCCTTTGCATCTCCCCTGTTGTCTTCAAATATTTTAGGCTTTGGGGATAAAATCATTAAGTCATGGGCATGACAAATGGCACAGGTACTATACTTGTTGGCTTGATTTTTCACCTCATGTCCCATTGACAAACTTTTGGCTGTGTGTGAACGCTGTGCAGGAATGATGGGGGAAGTCAGCATTGAGGAGTGTTTGTTTCCCCAGAGCAATTTCAGCAATGCTGTGTAAGCTTTCCGCATCCTGACTCCCCTTGAGCGAGGAGTTGTCCTTCCATCTGTGGCATCTCGAAAGATGATCAGCTGTGGTGTTGTCTCCTGTTGATGCTTTAATAAGAACTGGATCTAGGCCACCCAAATTGGTTCAGAAAGGCATCAGAGGATGATAATTTTGGGGGGAGGTTTTGGGGGGAGATTTCGGATGTCTGACAACCAGAGGCCCCTTTGAAAAAGCCTAGATTTGCTTGCCAGTAGCTAACTACATTTTAGATCATATACACAGAATTCTGATACCCCAGGGATTGCGTCTATCTGCCTGGTAACTTCTTTATTATGAAGCCGGCCCACAAATTGGCAATGTAACAGTTGCCAAATGTAAATTCTCAGTGCATCTGGTCCTGCCACGTACAAGAGTATGGCATATTTCCCCCTCCCTGCGCTCTCTGCAGTGCCACATGCTTCCAGGAAAATACATTCCAGTGCTTACTGATACAGCAGGAATATTGTAAGAAATCAGATCACTTTTGTCTCCGGCTTTTCATTTGCTTTCTATGATGGGATGAAATTATGAAGTCAAGGGAGGTACCCAGCTGAGACAGCTGCCTCTCAAGAGCAACAAAGAGTAGGTCTCGGATACTTCCTTTCCTTATTGGAGGCTAAAAGGGTGAGATGTAGATCTGGGATTTGATGCGCAGCTGCCACTGTTGTTCATTGATTGGCCTTAACAGTACTTGTATGTCACTTTAACAAGAGAACCTTTTTTGCCACATCTATGTCAGAAGCTGATACATTTCTAAAGAGAGCCTGAAGGCTGAGAAGCTGAAAACTTGAGCCACCTTTTCCATTTCTCTGGCTGCACAAGGTGTTTCATTCCGTAGACAGACTTACTCTAAATGTGTCTTGGCGTGGGGGCTGAATAATACTCATACCCCCTCGCTTTTACATGGTACTCGGCACCTGTAGATCTTGAAGTGCTTCATAAAGGAGGTCAGTATCGTTATCCCCATTTTAGAAGGTGAAACTGAGGCATGGCTGGGCAATTACTTGTCCCAAGTAACCCCAGTATCAGAGGCCCATCTCTCAGGAGCAGTCCTTGGGGCTGGGATAGGCACTTCTTACTTTCCTAAGACAAATCCAGTTCTAGCACTTTGTCTGGAAGATGATGTGGACCTTCGCACTGTTGTTCCTGATGATGCCAGTATGGGTCTCGTATAGACTTGGCATCTCTAGAACAGCCCTTCTCCAAGAATCTTGAAGCTCCTTGCAAACACCAATCCTTACTACCCTGGGCAATAATTAAGTAACTCCCCCCACTTTTACAGATGAGAAAACAGAAGCTCAAAGGGGAAGTGACTTGCACTAAACACATCGGTCACTGACAGAGCTGGGAATAGAACCCAGCTGTCATGGCGCTGTGTGTGTATATAACAACCTGGGCCCCCAGTCCTTTGTACTAGCCCCTGGGCAAAGGTGGCACTTGCTGTACACTCTGTAGCAGCTCTGTCATGTCCACATTAATCCGGAATAACTCCACTGACTTGCATGGAGTTAATTCCACCTTTACATGGGTGTAAACTGGTCCCAAAACAGTTACAGAGGTGTTTGGCTGAAAGCAGAACTGCTGTACGCAGGGGAGTTGTCTGGAGCCATTTGATGCTTCTGAGGAGGGCGCGGTGCCACTTGAATTGGGATGCTGAAGGTCTGCAGCGCAGCTGTGGTAAAAACATTCCCTCAATCTTTCTCTGACCTTTTCTTCGTGTTAGGTTTTCAGTTACATGCAGGCAATGCACAAAGTGCCTGGCTCTTAAAAACCAAACAGGGTTTTTAGCCAGTCATTTTAGGGGTGGAAGGCAGGAGGCTATGACACGTTTATTGTCTGTGGTTCCTCAAAATTAGCAACGGCCCCTTGGAATTGTCTGGGCTATTGCTCGGCAGCTACTAATGGAATCCCATTTAGCCCCCAAGAAAAATACTGCAGCACTTACAATAGCATTGTACTAGAGCTGTCAATTAATTGCAGTTAACTCACGCGATTAACTCAAAAAAATTAAGCGTGATTAATTGCAGTTTTAATCGCATTGTTAAACAATAGAGTACCAATTGAAATTAAATATTTTGGATGTTTTTCTACATTTTCAAATATATTGATTTCAATTACAACACAGAATATGAAGTGTACAGTGCTCACTTTATAGTATTTTTATTACAAATATTTGCACTGTAAAAATGATAAACAAATGAAATAGTTTTTTTCAGTTCACCCCATACAAGTACCGTAATGCAATCTCTTTATCGTGAAAGTGCAACATACAAGTGTAGATTTTTTGTTGTTGTTACATAACTGCACTCCAAAAACAAAACAATGTAAAACTTTAGAGCCTACAAGTCCACTATTTCTTGTTCAGCCAATCGCTAAGAGAAACACGTTTCTTTACATTTATGGGAGATAATGCTGCTGGCTTCTTATTTATGTCACCTGAAAGTGAGAACAGGTGTTTGCATGGCACTTCTGTAGCCGGCATTGCAAAGTATTTACGTTCCAGATATGCTAAACATTCGTATGCCCCGTCGTGCTTCGGCCACCATTCCAGAGAACGTGCTTCCATGCTGATGAAACTCTTTAAAAAAACAATGCATTAATTAAATTTGTGACTGAACTCCTTGGGGGAGAATTGTATGTCTCCTGCTCTGTTTTACCGGCATTCTGCCATATATTTCAGGTTATAGCAGTCTTGGATGATGACCCAGCACATGTTGTTGGTTTTAAGAACACTTTGCGTTTTGTCAAATCTAAAGTGAAAGAAGTTACCAATGTGAGATTTCTAAAGATAGCTATAGCACTCAACCCAAGGTTTAAGAATCTGAAGTGCCTTCCAGAATCTGAGAGGGATGAGGTGTGGAGCATGCTTTCAGACGTCTTAAAAGAGCAACACTCCGATGTGGAAACTACAGAACCCGAACCACCAAAAAAGAAAATCAACCTTCTGCTTGTGGCATCTGACTCAGATAATGAAAATGAACATGCGTCAGTCCGCACTGCTTTGGATGGTTATCGAGCAGAACCCCTCATCATCATGGACGCATGTCCTTTGGAATGGTGGTTGAAGCATGAAGGGATATATGAATCTTTAGCAATCTGGCACATAAATATCTTGCTATGTCGGCTACAACAGTGCCATGAGAACGCCTGTTCTCACTTTCAGGTGACATTGTAAACAAGAAGTGGGCAGCATTATCTCCTGCAAATGTAACCAAACTTGTTTGTCTGAGCGATTGGCTGAGCAAGAAGTAGGACTGAGTGCACTTGTAGGCACTAAAGTTTTACAGTGTTTTATTTTTGAATGCAGCTATCTTTTGTACATAATTCTACATTTGTAAGGTCAACTTTCATGACAAAGAGATTGCATTACAGTACTTGTAGGAGGTGAACTGAAAAATACTGTTGCTTTTTTTTTTACAGCACAAATATTTGTAATTAAAAATAAAAAAGTGAGCACTGTACACTGTATTCTGTGTTGTAATTGAAATCATTTTATTTGAAAAAAATGGTATTCTATTGTTTAACAGTGCAATTAATAGCGATACATTTTTTTAATCGCTTGACAGCCCTACATTGTACACATGGATGTTATTTTGAGCTTACAGCTTCTTCAAACTCCCTGTAAACCCTAGATGAATGACTGAGAGCAGCCATTTAAAGGACCAGCAAACCCCTCTAGCCTAGCACAGGTTAGTCGGGCTCATTAGCAGAAGGTTGAAGACAAATACTTTGGAATTCTAGAGTTACGCTAACACTTAAGCATTAAGGAGGAATTGCCGTGAACCTGGGATTGTCACTTACACCAGTGCAAAGTGTGTGTGTAAATTGGCACAATTTGGATCTGGGACTTGCCATACCCCACTTTGCTGTAATGTAAATGAAGTCAAATGGTTCAGGAAAACAAAGAATCAAGCCCAGGATCTCAGTTTACCCCTCAGCTCCTCTGGACATCGATCTGCCTTTTCTCTTGAAGTCTTTACCTGTCCCTTAGAGAGAGACCCGGTCTGAACCAAGGGCCCCAACGCTTGGGGATGTTCAGTGCTATGATGCTGACCTGGGCCCATCTGTGTCCCTGTTTCCCCAGCTCCAATCTGAAATTCTCCTGAATAGTTGTCCTCTGATCATCACGGACAGCCACTCCCTGCCTAGAATGTCCACTTCTTGTGGAATATTATCTGCTGAACATGAGCAATATGCTTGGTGCTGTGGAAGACACACATTAAGGACAGTCCCTGCCTTGGCACTCTACAGCCTAGAAAACAAGATGAGAGATGAAAGCCAGAGGAGAGAGTTAACAGGGGTTGTTGTTGTTGTTTTGTTTTTGTTTTTTTTTAAAGCAAATCAAATCAGCTCCTCTCCTGGAGTGGAATATCAGGCTGAAGAAGGTGTCTGGCATGAGCTAGTGTTAGTGGACTTCCTGGAAGAATTGTCTTATGGAGGTGTTTAAATGGGTGAAGACCTAATGCTCAGGAACTTGTAGCTCATCCCATTTGTACTGTGCAGCATGGAGGAAGGTAGGAAGACGGGGCTGGAGAAGGAAATAAAGAGGGTGATTGGGGGGAGGGATAACTCAGTGGTTTGAGCATTAGCCTGCTAAACCTAGGGTTGTGAGTTCAATCCTTGAGGGGGCCACTTAGGGATCTGGGGCAAAATCAGTACTTGGTCCTGCTAGTGAAGGCAGGGGGCTGGACTCGATGACCTTTCCAGGTCCCTTCCAGCTCTAGGAGATAAGATATCTCCATTCATTATTATTATTATTAGGGCATTGAGGCTTCATTGCCATGGAGAGGGTGAGACTATAAGAGAGGAGATGAGGCCTGGAGGTAGGAGCAGACTTGTGGAGCAAAGAGAAGAGGCTTATCTCTCTGATAAGGTAGTAGGAAAAGGGGAGTGGGCGGAGAGATTCGAAGGGAGTGATGGGGTCTGGCTGAGCGAAAATCAGTGCTTTAGAGATACAGAAAGGGGGGTTACATGTATCAGGGAGGCTGTGGTAATATCTGGAGGTGGAGAAGTGTGCTGCTAAAGAGGCTCGGGTTTGCTCTATGTTGTGACAGAGGAAGAAGCTGCCTGGAGGCGAGGGGAGGACGAACTTGGGGTCGGATGGCTGGAAGCCTGTGTGAGGGGACAGAGGGTAACGTGGCCAGTGGCAAAAGAGGAAGTGACGTAGGAGGAAAAACAAGGAGCTGAATTACAGTTGTGTGGCTTCGGCCTGTTGGTATTCCTGCTGAACCAGCAATAAGAGGGATTGTATAACTGTCCACGGTCACATAAATAGTATTGAGGCACTTCCCTAGGGAATAAAATAAACCTGATGCCAGGACATTATTACAGCCTAATAGCTCTATCACTTTTTTCCCTTCTCTGTGTTCTACGGCAGCGCTTAGCTTGATGCAGATATTTTGAAAACTTTTTGCATAATAGAAGCAACTGCCAGAGGAAAAACTGAACAGACTGGCATCTGGAAAATAGAAAATTACTTGTCTATCAATCTTAGGCTCTTGCTGTTATTTACACGGCCTCTTCCTTGCATCACCCATGACGCTGGGAGGTTTTGGTATCCATGAAACAGCTCATTTTCTCCCCTTTGCCTCACTTGCTCTGCTAGAACCATTAGGATTTAAAACCAGCCACAGCCAGAGCATTTACAATTTAACAATCAATCAAAAAAAAAAAATTACACTCCAAGACTGGAAAGAAATCATTTCGGTCTCGTCTCTTCCTGCCGGGGTGTAGCGAGAAATATGTGCTGGGCTAGCTCCGGCGTGAAAAGCATTAGCAGCCAGATGGACAGTTAGTATTGTCTTAAACTCAGCAGGTAATGGAGAAAGTCAGTGGCTTTAGCAATAAGACTGAGGCAGCAGCTTTGGGCCTGTTTGACATGTATTGAGTGGGAATGAAGTAAGGTTTTTTTTGAGAGGGGACCATCTTTTCGTTCTGTTTGTACTTGGCACAGAGAGGTCCTGCTCCATGACTAGGTCTCCAAGGTGGTACTGCAATACAGATAACAAGGGTTGGGCCTTCTAGCCAGGAAAATTGCATCAAACCAGCACAAACAACACTTGAGCTCCAGTCCTGAAATCGGAAGCATGCAGAGCCCCACTGGAGGTGTGCAGGGGCTGCCTACGTGGAACTCACTGCAGGATAAGGCATAGCCCCGTACGGGATGCCGCACATTCTAGCACCTGCATTCTTGTACTGCATGCAGTACTGGGTTCCTGGCCCACAAGCTGGCTCCTGCCACAGGCAATCTTATGCCTGCTGCTGGGGGGGGGGGGGGGAGGAAGAGGGACTGTTTTCCTTCTCCTGCTGGATGAGAGGGACATGCAAATTTTAAATCTGTTTTTAATTGGAAATGTCAAGGGGGAACAAAATGAAACCTCCCATGAGCTCAAGGGCTGCTCTGTCTGCTCACTCTCCCTCAGATTGATTGCCCTTCTTCAGTGCAAGGACAGCCATGGCAGCATTTGCCATCAATCAGGACTGTGATGCTTTAGGGGCAGTCCCCACAATTACACCCTCTTTTAAAAGAAAATGAGTAATGAGAGGCATCGCTTGCACTGATGGGCACAATCGTCAATGGCTGCAGATTCAAGGCTTTGCAATTTAATAGTTTCTGTCCTGTATACAGTAGGGTCAGCCCCGGGTTCTCAAAAAATCATGAGACTTCACAAAGGTCAGGCTGCTGGTGTGCTGAGGCCACTGCCCGTCATGCTGACCAATATGATCTTATTGTTTGTGTTTCCCTCATCTGTCTCTTCCCGCCTGCTGTCTCTTGTGTTATACTTCGTCCCTGCCCCAAGGACCTTACAATCTCGCTCTTTTTTTTCCTGAGTTTGTATAGCACTGAGCCCAATGGGGCTCTGGTCCACGACTGGCTCTCAGAGGCGCTACTGGAATACAAATAATGACGATGAGACTGGCTTAAATCATAAGATTGAAAAAAATTGATTTGGGGTTCTTCTTTGCCTCTTGGTTTCTGAGCCGTTAGGTTACCGCTTAAATCAGATTAGTGAACAGGCTGGAGATCGTTCACTTAAGGAATTTGTGGGGTGCGACTGGTCACATGCTGTTGTTTCTGTCCCCTCATTGGCGACCTGTTAATGGCTGCCGTCTAAGGAACAACAACATGCTGTCACCAGTTCTTTGGAGAAGGACTTTTGGGGTAAAATGGATGGGATTTAATATGAAAACAAATAACTTGGGGGGTGGGGAGAGGGGCGGGGAAAAGAGTCCTGGAACTGGTTCACTTTCATCTTCTTTAATGCACTAACAACCTCCATTTTAGATGAAGTGCTGCAGTATTTCTAGTTGGCTGCGCAAGAGAGACCTAGACAGCAGCAAGGTTGTGGTTGAATTTATATTGTACTAATCCAAGGCTGTTTAATGAAAAGTGCTATTTCACTTAGCCTGGTCCAATAACCTCTCATCCCTTGTCGTTCCCTTTCAGCCTACCTGACGTGGGCAAGGAGACTAAATCAACCCCAAGTAGTGAGCACTATTGCAGGCTTGATTCAAGAGCTTTAATAGACCATCGATGTTAGTGGAATAACTTATCTTCATCTCACACGAAGTGTGTCTTCTCTCAATGTGTGAAAATCTCTCAGGATACACGGGGCCCAATGGGCCGTCTCCTCCCTTCACAATGGTCCTTAAATTTAGTACTGTTTGCCTGATTAGATGGAAGGCTGTGGCCATAGGATATCTTCCAAGTAGAAGGAGACATAAGGCAAGGCTGATAGTTTCCTTCAATGACTCCCTGTTGCAGCTTTTGTTTACCCTGGGTAATTGCTGCACCTTTACCACACAAGCTACTGTAGAAACTAAGCATCCAGGGCGATTTAGGAATCTTAGCTACGGCATAACATTCAACCCTGCAAGCAAGATAAGGTCTGGCCAGACTTGGCTATGACTCAGAGGGAGTAACCGCTGGGGGATCCTTCCCCTGAGAATACCAGCAAGGGGGATTGGATGGAAGGAGCTATTGTGAGGGTGGTTTCTTACCTGCCCTACTAGGAGCTGGACTCTGGCCACCAAACTTAATTTACACAGGCTTCAGAGCAGCCATTGCTGCTGCAGGGCTGGATTGCAACAGGCATCCTACAGGCAACCGTCTCTTTAGCCTGTTCAACCCCCTTGGGAGATCGAATGCTCACACGTAAATGGCAAAACCTTTTCTACAGCGGCTTCATTAACACCCAAGCAGCAACCTGTTGTGGAAAGTAATGTGAGGATAATAGCTGCTAATCCTTAACCAGTGCCTTCTGCCCCATCTGCTCTCCTTTGTCCTGTTCCGAACTCTAGCTGAGCTCTCCTTCACTTCAGCGGTAGCAGGACTGGAACCTGAGAGAGCTGCTAATGCTTTTAATCCTCTCCCACCATGAGATACCTAGAAGGAGAAGCTGGGATACGCAGCATTTGTGCTTTGTAGCATACTGGCTGCTCCAGGGAGATGGATGGGCAGGGTCCCAGAGGCAGGCAAGAATTATTACTAGGCATCGGTATAGTCCATGTGACACCGCAGGAGCAGGCACTGAGCAGCACTGGGGTGTTCTTCTTTTCATGTCCTGGTGATGAGGAACAGCAAACTGTTGTGGAAGAGGCAGCAGCCGGCAGGAGCTTTGTCAGCCTTCTAAGTGAGTGGCAGTGGGTCTCCCCCATGCAATGACCCAGACGAGTGGAGGTTCAGATTGTCCACTAGTCACCACACTGAAAACAGTCTGAGACGCTGAGCTGTAGCAGGCTTTGTGGGAAGGGACCTGCCAACCCTCTGTATGGACACAGGTAGGCAGGGCCGCCCGGGGTGGGGGGCAAGTGGGGCAATTTATCCCAGGCCCCGGGCCCCACAGGGGCCCCCACGAGAATATAGTATTCTATAGTATTGCAACTTTTTTTTATGGAAGGGGCCCCTGAAATTGCTTTGCCCCAGGCCCCCCTGAATCCTCTGGGCAGCCCTTCAGGTAGGGATCAAGGGTATTGACCGCAGTAGAATGCATGGTGTGCTGTGAGCTCTGTCACAAGTTACAGGCAAATCTGGCCCCAGGCTGTGAGAGTGGGCTAGTGCAGTGGCAGGGTGGGATTCCTACCATGGAAAGTCTGTCCTTGGATGGTGCACCCTAGCTCCAAGCTAGTGAGGTCTGCCAACTACAAGCTGTGATGAGGCCTCTAGGGCAGACACAGCAGCAGAAGCAAAAGGCACTCAGGGATTCATTTCCTCCTGCTCTATCTGAGCCATCCTGCCCAGCCCCACCAGGATGGCTTCTTGGCCACACTCCCATTCCTTAGCAGCAGGGCTGGCTTTCACTGTAAGTGGTTAGCAGGGATCGGGCACACTTAGTGCTGGTTCTAGAGATGGGTGAGTCCTGGCAGTTCGGTTCAGAAAACACCCAGGTATTCAGGGGCTTATCCAAACCCACTGGAAACCAGGCTTAACCTTCATGGGGATGGATTACATCATGAGATTTCTAGTGCTTCCTGCTTCTCCCAGCTTGGCAACATCACAAGAATAGTTTTTCCTTTAAGGGTTCTTGTCCTTCTCTCTCCAGTCCTGGTCAGAACCAGTGACCTGCAGGGGGTTCAAAACTTAGCAGTGGAGGAGAGTCAACCGAAGTGGTTCAGAATTCAGGATCAATGCCACTTTCAATAGAAGGGTCAGTTCAGTTATTCTACTCTCCCAGCTGGCTCATCTAACTTTAAGTAATACATTATAGTCCATATGAGTATTCCTTCACTATATAAATCCATGAATTACCATAGGTTAAAATAAGACCATATGATCTAATGGCTAGAGTTGGGGAACTTTTGTTTGAGTGTGGCTCTCCCATTCTCTCTGTGGCCTTGGGTACTTCACTTAAACTTTCTGGCTGCAATTTTCAAGGAACCTAGAGGAATGAGGTATCATCCAAATCCCACTGAAATTCCAAGAGTGGGGATAATGCCTCTCCTTTGTAAAGTGCTTTGGGATCTCCCTGTGACCTCATTAATCAGAATAGAGACCGCTGCTATAGTTGAGGATGCTTTATTGCTTTGATTCATAAAACTCATTTGTCTAAGATGTTCATAAAACCAGAGTATTAAACAGTCACTGTGAATTGTGGTGAGGAATTCAAACAGCTTGGGATGGAAGTAATTCTCCCCTTCTCCTTACCAACCAATTAAAAAAAAAAAAGGACTCTTAGACGATGTAAAAGAAAAGGGAAACCCCAGAGACAGAGAGCAATGTTTTCCAGGCATGTCTTGGATTTAGGAAATTGAACTCGGTAACTGTTTTGATCTGTACCATGGTGTAATTTGTTTGGGTATCTGGTAACTTTGAACAGTATTTTTGCACTCAGATATGGATCTTCCCTGCATCTACAGTCCCAATTACCAAGGCACTTTTAAAAGCTGCTTCCATATGTGTTGGCACAATAGATTTGAGTGACTATTAGGGCATGTTCAGTGTCATTGTAAACGGGCACCGTCGCCCCATGCGTCAGGATATGACATTTTGGAAACTCCCACTTGCATCCTTGATCACTCTCAATGTAAGTGATGTGTAGCCTGGTGTTTTCGGCTGGAACTGATGATCATTTCATCATTCAAGCCAATCGCAGTTTGCCCTGCTGGTAAGGAAACGATAGACTGAAATCAGTGGTTTCTGCATTGGCCTCCCTGTCTCACTCAGCATGGATCTTCTAGAAAATAACGAAATTAACGTGCAGGTCAAGCACCAGAGGATCACTTTGTTTAGAACAAAGTTGCCCCTTGTGAGCATTGGAGTGTGGGAGCCACTGCGGTAGTAGCAACATGATAATCTGGTCTCTTCTATTCCCAAGGTCCGGTGGTTTTGTACAGTCAGATTTTTAAATCTTAGCTGCCACAATGGGAAGTGGAAGAATCCAGAGAGATCTGTGCTTTGTTTTGCTTTCTCCCCATCCCATTTCCCCCAAAAAACTCAATTCTCAAAACCCCGACTGCTCAACTATGTGTCTGTTGTATCCAGACAAGGATGGGGATTTGCATCCAGGGTTCTGGTTTTGGTCCATCAAAACCTGTATAGGATCTGCTTGGATTTCTTAGATGATCCTTAACTGGTATGGAGAGCCTGCTTGTGATCCTGCCCCCATTGAAGAGCTCTTACATTGATTTCAGCGAGTGCAAGATCAGTCCTTAAATGAGGAGCGAAGCTGCTAGCCATGTGCTGTGTAGAAACTCCAGCCTGCCTCATATGCCATTCGTACCAAATCTCAGGTATCTAATTCCATTCATAGGTTTAATTCAAGCACCTCATCTTGTTCAGGGAGGTGAGAGTTGGTGCAGTTTCAATGAGGGGGGAGATTTACAGCTAACTGCCATATCAGAAGGAAACATGAAAGCCGCTCTTAAGCCCTTTCACATTCATCCAAACAAAACAAGGAGAACTGAGCCCATCCCTTCTGCCTCAAGGACCAGGGTCCCCTGGCTTGTTAGCTTTGTTGATAGGATTTACAAATAAATTTAATGTTATGTCCTCCATAAACTAATCATGCAGGGATTATGCCTGGAAGGAAACCAGAGATGAGGGAGTAAAAACATCGCTCCCTGATGTAACCTGTGATTAGTGATATAACTGGTGATTAGCCAGAGGCCAATTCCCTTCCTGGGCAATTTTGATACTCACAGAATTCACTGCTATTCAGAGGGGCATGGTTGGGTTTTTACTTAACCTTTGCTGTTTAAATGTTAGTGCCTCGCTGGAGTTGAAACAAAACCTCTTAAGAGGGACTGGTATCGAGACACTGCACTGGAAATATCAACAGGGTTTGAGCCTGGGACCATCAGCTCTGCAGCACCAACCTCTGGCTCCTGAGCTAAGGTCCTGACCCAAAGCCCATGGAAAGGGATCGGGCCTGCCTCCTATGGCATTTCTACCAGTTCTTGAGTGGACTTCAGATGTAGTTTTTGGTCTGGTAGCTGCCTGCAGTAGCAAGTGGCTACAGTGGCTGGCTCACAAAGGATGAGGCTGAGGGGACTGTCTGTGACACATTTTACAAGCATGTTACAATGGATAGAATAAGGGCCCTGATCCTGCAAATGCTTAAGTATGTTCTAACTTTGTTAATTTACATGGTGTAAATTTCTAACTGCGAAGGTAATTAGCCATTGGAACAATTGACTATAGGCGCCGACTTCCTCTCTACCTGGGGGGTGCTCAACCCCACCCCTTCTGCCCCAGGCCTGCCCCCACTCCACCCCTTTCTCCAAACCCGCATCCCCGCCCCAGCGTGCCCTGTCCCCACTCCTCCTCCTCCCTCCCAGCGCCTCCTGCACATCGCAGAACAGCTGTTGGGGGGAGCTTGGCTGCCGGTGGGTGCTAAGCACCTGCTGGAACACCCATGGAGTCGGCGCCCATGCAATTGACCAAGCGTGGATTCTCAGTCACTGACAATTTCTACATAAAAGCTCACCTTAACTGATTACTCTCCTTATAGTGTGTATGGTAACACCCATTGTTTCATGTTCTGTGTGTGTGTGTGTGTGTGTGTGTGTGTATCTTCCTACTGTATTTTCCACTACATGCATCCGATTAAGTGGACTGTAGCCCACGAAAGCTTATGCTCAAATAAATTTGTTAGTCTCTAAGGTGCCACAAGTACTCCTGTTCTTTTTGCAGATACAGATTAACACGGCTGCTACTCTGAAACCTACATTTAGGTTGGTTGTTTTTTCTAAAGGATATACTCTAGGAATGATTTGGGGGAAGTTCTATGGTCTGGGTTACATAGGGGGTCAGACTAGATCAGTGGTTCTTGACCAGGGGTACATGTACCCCTAGGGGTACGCAGAGGTTTTCCAGAGAGTACATCAACTCATCGAGAGATTTCCTAATTTTACAACAGGCTACATGAAAAGTACTAGCGAAGTCCACACTAACTAAAATTTCATACAGACAATGACTTGTTTATACTGTTCTGTATACTATATACTGAAATGTAAATACAATATGTATATTCCAATTGATTTTATAATTATAATTATATGGTAAAAATGAGAAAGTCAGCAATTTTTCCGTAACAGTGTGCTGTGCCATTTTTTTGTATTTTTATGTCTGATTTTTGTAAGCAAATAGTTTTTAAGTGAGGTGAAACTTGGGGGGTATGTAAGATAAATCAGACTCCTGAAAGGGGTACAGTAGTCTGGAAAGTTGAGAGCCATGGAATCCATGAATCTATGTGAGCAGTCACATTGACTTTTAATGGGACCACTCACAGTGCATGAAGTTAAGCATGTGTGTAAGTCTTTATAAGATCGGGGCCTTGGTTGGTCCTTTGTTCCATGTCAGGATAGGTACTAACTTCCCCAGACAGTGAGCCATACCGCATTGCAGGGAGCAGCCTACAGAATGCATTGCCCTCTCCTGTTCTCCTGCTTCTGTTGTTCAAATCTGTTTAAGATCGAAATACATGCTAAGAGTTGAAAGGAATCCTCCAAAATAAATACTGAGTGAAACAAACAAGCAAGGGATTATGTGAGACGTTGCAGAGTCCCTGATGCTTCACACAGTTCAGTTCAGGTAATATCCCAACCTGCTAACATGAGAGCAATAGCCTGTCTTCTTCCCTAAAACTAATTAATTTTATACCTGAGTAAGTCTCCATCTTAAGCAATATCACCCCCTCATTTAGTTCAGTGGCAGGGAGGTGAGGCTTTGACATGAACTCACTGTAATTGTAGGAAGGGAGAGTGCTGGGGGCTGGTTATTAGGTTTCAGAGAGATTCACATTCCTGAAAGAGATTTAATTCTTTTTTTTTTTTTTACTAAAACAACCTCATCTTTAGATTTAAAAAAAACTGCAGCAGAGTTTGTAACTTGACTGAGGGCCAAACCTAGCAGGGGTGGAAATATGCAAGCCTTGATCACTAGCCTATGACTTGAGTCAACTGTGATCCCTCTTAACAAAATCTACTTCACTTCCATCCACTTGGTTTGTTTCCTTTTAATAATACCTGTTATTAAGTTGAATTGGTTGTTAATGGGTGAAACAAAGCTAATTGGCTGCTGGTGGGGGTGGTAATAAAGCTTATGTAGTGTTTCTCATCTGTAGATCTCCAAGAAAATTGCAAAGGTGAGTGGGCGGTGTTATCCCCATTTTATAGATGGGGAAGCCGATACATAGAGTTTGAGTGACTTGCTCAAGGTCACAAGCAACACTGGGAAATCCAAATATATAAACTGGTGCCCCATCTACTGACCCACACTCCTTTCCCCACTGCTGCTGCTGGAGTAAGTGACTCTTGGGTTCTATTACTGGCTCTTCCACAGATTTACTGTGTGACCTTGGGCAAGTCACTTAATCTCTCTCACTTCATTCACCTTTGTGCTGGGGCTTGTTTTCTCAGTGGCCTATTCCTTTGGTTGGTTGGTTTGTTTAATGTGAGGTAGGGTTGTGGGCAATCTTGCAGATCTCTGTGGGCCATATCGGAGTTGCATTTTGGTCATGCCTGCTGTATAGTAACAGTGGATTTTTTCAGAACTTTTCATTGACTAGGATGAGTGAACCATGTTTATTTTAAGTCTTCGTATGTAAATGATTTTGGTAAAATGTGTAGCCTGCCTCCCATGTGCCACAATCCCCCTAGATCTCCCAACCTAAGCAGCATATAGCCAAATCCATTTTAGGATGGGAGACCTCCTGCAAGGAACACCTCTCTGTACCTGAAGGTGTTGGAGATTGAGTACTAGTCTTCCCTTCCTTGCACCGGAGTCAGTGGTGAACTAATATCACTAGCATGATATTAGGAGATTGACTTTCATGGGCATAATAAAATGAAAGTACATCTCCGGTCACTAAAGATCCCACAGAATTTTATGTAATAGCAGGGTGTATTATCCTGGTGCCCTGCCTAAATCCCAATTTGGGTATAATAGGGAAGCAGAATTTCATTCAATTCCCCCTACATTTTTTTTGTAAGATATCTTCACCCTCTGTCCTAAACTGTTGTATAGTGTTGCTATGTGCTGTTACGCAGCTGCTAGTTCTCACACCTGGGTGGCTGCCCTTCAGTGATGTGATTTTTATTTATATAGTCTTTTGAAGTGCCTTGGGATGAAAAGTTAGATCACTAACCTCTGAAACGGTCAAGTAATACTTAAGTCTTGGGATTAATTGGCTAACAGCTGATCTGAGATGCTTGGCTAAAAGGTGAGATAGGAGTTCATGTCTGTTATTCTTGCATGAGATTCTGTAATGGGCAACTGAGTCACAGATCCCTTGACGAATGACTGCTCTGGATTTCAATCTTCATGCTACTTTGGTGTCAGAATGCAGAGCCCCACTGGAAACACAACCTCCATGATATTAATTGCCCCGGGGAGCAGTAATACCCGGAGCTGAGGCACTAACAAGCTCTTGTGCTAAGTGAGCAGAGAACAATCAGTGAACAAGTATCGAGTATTCATGCGGGTCAGAAGTGCATTGCAAGCTATTCTGCTGGGTGTTTTTGGCAGCAAGGAGAGCTGGGTTCAGTTATATAGAGCTTCCTTCTGAAACCTTAACAAATCAGACTAGCTCAAACTCCCACCTTGAAGGAGCTCCCACCAGAAAGCAGGAGCGCCGTTCTGCCTCTCTTTCTGGTTTGTCCAGGCCCTGCTACCCAACTGTGCCAGCAGCTGTGGGTTTTATGAGGGTGACCCCTCGCCCCAGGCACATTTGGTGCAGTTCTCTTGCCGTTTGGTTACCCGACTGGGATAATCAGATTTGATTGCCCCCAGACTTAATACTGAATTCTGACCCAAATGCCCCCAACTATCATATAACAGACATGCAATGAGGCCTGGCTAATACCCCAAGCTCACCAACAGATACTGGCAGGCAGCTTCTTCCACCGTGGAGCCGCTGTCCGACTGGAGTTCTGAAGCAGCTCTTCTCGCTGTTCATCAGGAGATGTCAGGAGCAAGCTCCCTACTCTCTAGGGGTTGAGCCACTACCAAGGGGCCAGAAGAGGTTGTCTCTCTTTAAATACGATATCGTCTCCTTGCCGGGTGCACGACTCAGCTGACTGGCACAAGCATTAAATGGTGCATGTCTGGTCGATAACCCAAGTCACCCCCTTCAGCAATGTCTCATCCTGAATAATAACAACAACATTCTGCACTCCACTGGCCCTTTCACATCTCATAGTGTTTACAGTGAATCAGTTAAACCTTTCAGGAAGGTGTCACCTCTATTTTACAAATGGCGAGGGAAACACAGAGTGGGAATTAGGCACCTATCTTCATCTTCATGCACTTAGCCCACGAAAGCTTATGCTCAAATAAATTTGTTAGTCTCTAAGGTGCCACAAGTACTCCTCGTTCTTTTTGCTGATACAGACTAACACGGCTGCTACTCTGAAACCTTAAATACCTTTGAATATCTGGCCCTAAGCATCTTGCCCCAAATCACTTCGTGGCAGAAGCAGGAATAGAACCAGGAGTCCTGAGTCCCCATTCCCTGCTCTAGCTACTAAGCTAAATTTCCTACACTAAATTAGATTATTTAATGGGAAGATGAGATTTGTAAAATCATTAGGGCCTCTCTTTTACCACTTCAAAAGTTATTTTTTCCTCCATTGGTATCCTGCTGTTAATTGATTTATCTTGTTAGACTGACCTCACACTTGGTAAAGCAACCCCCATCCTTTCATGTATTTATATCTGCTCCTGTATTTTTCACTTCATGCATCTGATGAAGTGGGCTGTAGCCCATGAAAGCTTATGCCCAAATACAGGTGTTAGTCTCTAAGGTGCCACAAGGACTCCTTGTTGTTTTTATTATTTGGAGGGCACATTTTTTTTATTATTCCCAATGGAGTCGCCCACATCTTATGTTTTATGTTGTTGAAAAGTGGAAATAAGCCTGGACAAAACCCCTGAGCAGAGTGCCCCCAAAATTTATGACTCCCAATTATCTCTGGTAAAGTAACCTGTTCCCTGGCAGCTGTTTTTCTTTCTCCCTTGACTTTCCTCTGCAGCACCAAGTAAGAAGAGAGCCTAGCAGGGCCGGCTCCAGGCACCAGCCCACCAAGCATGTGCTTGGGGAGGAACCTGGAGGGGGCGGCGGGGCGCTCCGGCCGGTTGGGGAGAGCGGGGCCCCGGCCGGGCTCGCTGCCCTCCTCCCGGCGCTCCGGCCACTGGGGAGAGCGGAGCCGCGGTGGGCTCGCCGCCCTCCCCCCGGCGCTCCGGCCAGTCGGGGAGAGCGGGCCCGTGGCCGGGCTCAGCGCCCTCCCCTGCCGCGCTCCCCGCCAGGGGCAGCGGGAGGCTTTTTTTGCCTGGGGCGGCAAAAAAGCCAGAGCCAGCCCTGGAGCCTAGTAATTGGGGTTAAATGATCCTGCCCTATCCAGTCATTTCTTGATGCTTTGTTTTCCCCCAGAGTGGCACTAAATATTCATTGAACTTCTAAGCAAATAAAGAGGGAAGAGGCTTGCTTATTGAAAGTCAAGTCAGGGAACATAATGGTCTCCAGCAGTTACCCTTATTTGCCTGGTGAACAGAAAATAATACAACTTTGGGGACTTCTTAGCTGTTTATTGCTTTGACAAATTTGTCCTTCACCAAGAGTTAAAATGGCAGCTCCAGAAAGACTTGAAAAGCTATTGTTCTCCAGCACTAATCAGGCCAAAATTCCACCAAAAACTTGAAATGAACTGTTTCTGAGGCTGGGAAGAGTTCAGTGAACTTTTGCCCCCTTCATTTTTGTTGCATGTGTTTCTGGGGGAAGCATGGGAGTAGAAGCAGTGAAAGACTCTGAGCAAGACATCAGGAGTGGTTCACTTGGAATTCTTGGTAAAGATTCAAGTCCATGTCTATTTTCAGCAAAATAGATTGCCAGACGCTAATTCTAATTACTGATTATTTTTTTTTATTTTTTATTTTTTTTTGAAACATGGTGCTCCCTTTGCTGTCCCCTTTGGCTTTTGTTGGATACTGAGAGATAGAAGAAAAACAGCCAGCTGCAATCATCCTTGTGTTTAAAATAATAGCTATGGTAATCTTCTCTCTCTCTCTCTCTCTCTCTCATATTCTATCGATCTATCTATCGATCTATCTATCTATATGAATGAATGTGGCCTGGCTTTAAGTGTACATGCCTCTGCTGCACAGTAGCTTCAAGATGCCAAGGAACAGAGGTCCAAGTTCTCTGTAGATGCAAATTGCTGGAGCTCTATTGACTTGAGTGGTGATGCACCAATTTACATCAGCAGAGAATTGGGCCCAGAACCTCCATCCCAAAGAGTTTATAGTCTAATGCAGTAGAGAAGAAATGCAGCATGACTAACGGATCCTATGGCTGGGTTGGAACCCCCTTTCTGTGTGGCTGTTAAATGGTTTCTCCCAAACACAATATGAAAGGCAGCCCTGAAAAACGGAATGCCTGCAATGATGTTAATGAAATAAAACTAAAAAGGGGTGCATTAAATAGGCCATGTCTATATGAGCTGGGGGCTGAGACACAAAGGTCCATATTAGTTTAAGATATCACTGATCATAAAGTTCACATTGAGCAGTAGTCCTGGTCCTGCCCCCACTGAAAACTCCCACTTCATTGGGGCAGGATCTGGCCCTTTGAGCACATAGCTAGATTGAATATATGAAAGAAGGAATCCCTTGGAATCAGAAACTGCTGGATATATCCTCTGCCCCTTCCTGTCCCATTCTTCTGTTCTAGGCTATAAGGTCACTGACTGCTCTTTAAATTGGCAGCTAGTCAGTTCATGGATGATGCTTTGAGGACCGTACTGTATTGAAAGGGTGTCACAAATGATCGGTCTCAGTTAAATGAAAATAGAATCTAATGGGTTTAGACAAAATTAAGCCTATATCAGGGTCTGCCAGGGCTAGGCCACGTTATGACCGCTTGTAGTAAACTCCCTAATACGGCACTGTCCTCTAGTGGCGAGAAGTGGCCATAAAAATAAATTTGTTAGTCTCTAAGGCTTGGTCTACACTTACCCCCCAAGTCGAAGTAAGGTACGCAAATTCAGCTACGTGAATAACGTAGCTGAATTCAACATACCTTACTTCGAACTTACCGCGGTTCAGACACGGTCCACATGCGGCAGGCAGGCTCCCCGTCGACTCCGCGGTACACCTCTCGTTGAGCTGGAGTACCGCAGTCGACGGGGATCACTTCCTGGTTCGATTTATCGCGTCCAGACCAGACGCGATAAATCGAACTCGGAACTTCGATCCCTAGCCGCCGAACTAGCGCGGCAGTGTAGACCAGCCCTAAGGTGCCACAAGTACTCCTGTTCTTTCTCTTTCCATGAAAATAAGTACTAGTAATCGTTTGTATTATAGTAGTGCCTAGAGATCTCAAAAAATATAGTTTTAAAGAAGTTAGTCTTCAGTGTGTGAGTGAGAAGTGTCCTGCATCCCAAGAGCCCTTGGTTGCTATTGCATGATAAGATTTTCAAGAGATCTTAGCATCTGTGAGCACAGCAGTTGGCACTATTCTCCAGGAGTATGAGGGAAGAACTTCTGTTTTCAATGGGAGCTGCTGGGTGCTGAGCCCGGGTGAAAACCTGGCCACAGGTATCTTCACTGCACTCGAATAGCCTTCTTACTTCATGGAATCTCTCAAATCAAAAGTTAAGTGATCAACTGGCATATAATTAATGGGGAGGGGAATGTAGTTTAACAAAACAACAGAGGTGGGAGTCATTGACGTGGCTTATAAACCCAAATTAATGTTTCTAATTGCCAGCTCTCCTGCCATAACAGAGGATCTTAATGAAGAGTGAATTATGGAGGTGCATGGGGTTACCTAACATTACACTAATCTAACTGTTTATTTTGCTGCCATCTGCTGGCCTTACTCTAGGCCATCCGAGCTCTTCAAACAGCCCTGAATCAGCTCCTCCCCAGAATCCTCAGCCACCCTTTTGAAGTCCATGCAGAAGTCCTACCTGTCATGTGGTAGGAACCTTTATTCCACACTCCTGTCATCTGCACCATGAGTCCTTCAGTTAAACAGGGAATGCTTCAGCACCCTCAGTGCAGGAGTCTGTGCTGTGCCCTGGGCCATCTGGTGAGTTTGCTGGTGCTCAGGCTACTCCTTATTTTGTTGAGTACTTGCACAACTAGAAGGCCCTGAAAGCCTCTCACTTCCCCTCCCCATGCTTAGCACCTTACATCCCCCTATGTTCAGAGGATACCTGGTTCGCTGTTCCTGTCTAGCACCTCCCTTCTATAGGGCATTGTAGAGGTGCAGACTCACCCCTGCAGCGCCTCCTGCTGGTGACTTCCGGGAATTGTCTCATTCCAGCTCCAGAGCACCCTCTGCAGGCCCATGATCCACCTGTCCTCTGTGTCCCTCCCTGGACCCCGGTGCCCTTTTACCTGGGGTGCTGCCCCCTAGCAGTAACCCCTCAGTCTTAGGGTCTCCCCTCCCCAGGGAACCCCCACCCACTATTCCCACCTCAGTACAAGGCTACTGCCTGGGGCAGACTGCAGTATCAGTCTACTCATCACTGGCAAGATTGGGTTTGGACTTGCTGCCCTGGGCTGCCCCTAGTACCCCTTGGCCTTCTGCTAGGCCATAGCCTGGGGCTTTCCAGGCTGGAGCTCCCCAGCCTTTCCGCAGCCCTGCTCCACTCAGGTACTGGTGCTCTAGCTCCCTACAGCCAGGCCCATCTCTCTCTGAATGCAGATAGAGACTGTATCCTTGCTCCTGGCTCCCAGCCTTTATAGGGCCAGCTGGGCCCTGATTAGGGCATGGCCCAGCTGCGGCTGCTTCCTCCCAATCAGCCCAGGCTTCTTGCCCTTCCACAGCCCTCCTCCAGGGTTGTTTTAAACCCCTCAGGGCAGGAGAAGGTAACCACCCTGCTACAGGCATGTAGCCAGTGTCTGTGCAGAGTGATGGAGATATCCTGTAACTACCCACAGTTTCCAACAGCCGTAGCTCTCTAGAAGTTTTAAACATACACCTAACCTTTAATTTTTTAGGACATTAGGTAAGACTTTATTTTGGGGACCTGCTTCTCCTCTCCATTTATTCAAGCCTCGTGTATCGAGCAAGGGGCTAGAATTGAAGGGGAATCTTGCTTTCTGATAGCTTGGCCAGCTAAAATCACACTGAACTCTTTCTAGTCTGAGGAGTCCTTGTGGCACCTAAGGCTAGGTCTACACTACCCGCCTGAATCGGCGGGTAGAAATCGACCTCTCGGGGATCGATTTATCGCGTCCCGTTGGGACGTGACAATCGATCCCCGAATCGACGCTCTTACTCCACCAGCGAAGGTGGGAGTAAGCGCTGTCGACGGGAAGCCGCAGAGGTCGATTTTGCCACCGTCCCTACAGCGGGGTAAGTCGGCTGCGATACGTCGAATTCAGCTACGCTATTCGCGTAGCTGAATTTGCGTATCTTAAATCGACCCCCCACCTGTAGTGAAGACGTAGCCTTAGAGATTAAGGACTCCTCCTTGTTTTTGCTGATACAGACTAACACGGCTACTCCTCTGAAACCTTTCTAGTCTGAGTGGGTGCTAACAACCCCATGGAATGTTCCATAAGATTGAGGGCAGGGAGTGGTCCCGGTCTCAGACTTGCCCTCTGTCTGTCCAGAGGTGGCTGCATTTCGGTGGTGGGATCTGTCAATTGTACAGTGCTTTGGAATTCTTTGGGGGTGAATGATAGGGAGGGAAGATATTGTTACTGCCCTCTTAAACCCTGTGCCTTTCCCTAATCAGTTTTGGGATTATTATTAGATGTTGGCATTTTCTGTCAACTCGTTTATTGCAATACTATTTTAACCCACAGTGGCTGGTATGGTTGACTTTCTGCTGTGTCCTAGGAAATGTAAAAGGACGGTGTGACCAAAGGGTCTGTTTTGAGGGATGTAACCAGAACAATAGAGTGGTACAATTCCCCCAGTCCCATGAACATCACATTATACCCCATGCATAGACTGTAAACTCTTTGGTGCAGAGGCTGGCTTTTATTATGTGTTTGTCCAGCATCTGGCACAATGGGGCCCTGATTCTGACTGGGGCCTCTGGGTACTCCTGGAATATAAACAATAGATTCCTCCATTAGAAAAAGCCTCGGAGGAGTAGAAAGGATTCAGGACCAGACCAGTGCTAATGAAGGTGGTGTCCACACTGTAGATTATACATAGCACAGAGCTTGGGCTCATAGCTGAGGAAAATAGGGCAAGGACCCGTGTATGTGCACACATGTTGGGGTGCAGGGGGGGGCGTTAAGTGCATGAAAGGGATTGAAAAGAGTCTGAGAGTTGGGGTAAAGGGGCAAAGGAATGAATGAGAGAATTTATTTAGAAGCATGTGAGTAAGAGACCTTGAGTAAAATGTTACCCTGATCTCTTTGCAAAGCCCATATTCTCAATATGTGGGGACTTTGAGGTTTTAAAAAAAAAAATTAAAAGTTTTTAAATGTATAGATCAGCCTCTTAAGTCAATGGGCGTCTTTCTCCATTGAATTCAGTGGGGTTGGGATTTGATCCTAAATAAATAAATGGCAGGTACCCAGCAGCACCAAACCAGTACCTGTCCCCATCACTGAAGAAGAACCCTAGGATAACAAAGGCATGTGTGCCCAAGGGGATGGGAAAAGTGTTTTCTGGAAGGGAATGGAATCGAATCACTTAAGACCCCAAGGATTATTACAAACAGAAGCGAAGAGTGGGGAACTTGTATTTTAAAACTCTGAAAAAATATTTGGATGGGATCTGTTGTCACTGGGCCCAACACTCCCCCCTTCCCCCGTTGCCCCCAAGCCAATCCTCATTGTACAGCAGGTGGCGCTACAGCTTCAGTTTCCAGGCTGGGAGCTGAACTAAATAGGATGGTAAATTTCCTGGGCCATGAAGCTGCAGAGGCAAGCAGAGTAAGAGGTGGTTTTAGGAGGCAGTGCTGGACTGACGGTGGTTTACCGTACAACATCTGGTTGAGTGTGCGAAATCTGTTATTAACCCTGACAAATGACAGAGATAATGAAAGGTAAAACGATGTTCAGTCAGACTGAAGTAGCCTGATGTCGCTGCTCCATGGCAGGAAAAAGCCATTCCAGCTCCTTTGCTACCCGGGAGGCTTCTCCGGTTTCCACCACAAGTGACAAGGGAATTACCCTTTGGTCTGTTGCACCCGCCCAGACATGGCCTGGATAGGATGTCAGACTCTGGAAATGGCTTCTGTGGGCTGTGAGGACGTTTGGGTCATGCCAAGGGACGTGGCGTGTTTTCTCTCCCACCCTTGCTTTGGCTTCGCCATCACAAGTGGCAGATGGGCCTTTCAGTGCTAGAGTTTGATTGACTGAGCTGTTTGTTCTCATCGCCCCTGTTTGTGGAATGCATCTCACAGCACTCTGGCAAACCCACAGGGTGTTGCCTGTTTGGCACTGGGATAGCATAGTAGCTGGCACCTTAAAAAACGTCTAGATACATCTGGATGATTGCCAGGCTCAGCATGTGCGCTCACCAGGATGTGTGCAAACGAGGCATGCAGGTTCTCTTTTCTAATGTCTTTTATAAGATGCCCATCACTGGAATAATTTTAAATCTTGTCACAAATCCGTAGTCCCAGAGAACTTTCCCAATTGCCACTGTGCTGCACGCCACATCCATTCAGTACCTGCTGGCCACAGTGGAGCTAGAACTCTGATTTTTCTGGTCCAAAAGCATGGGCCCTGCCACATGAGCTAGGAGAAAATCTCCATGGATAGCTAGCAGTATAGGATCTATGACACACTGGAGCAATAGATTCTGTTTGAAAGCGAACGGTTCTTGCATGATCAGTACAGTGTTTTTTCAGAACAAGGAACTTATTACACCATCTAGTCTCATCAGTAGTGAGATTTCCATGCTGGACAAACAGAACTAGAATCTGTTGACTTTCAGGGCAAGGTACAGGCTTTTCTCAGGCGTTTGCCTGCAGGCATGTGACTGTGGGGGAGGTATTCAGTTTATTTCCTAGGATGCATGTCTTTTAACTCATGCCTTGTTATGTCCATTATGGTTTTGAAATTTGTGCATGTGCCTGGGAATTTTGTAACGAGCACGTTTTATAAGCTGAAGCTGTAAACCTGGAGAGGCAATGTACACCAGTGGGTGCTGGGCTGGGATATAGGTTCTGGTCCAGCTCTGCCACTGAGCTGTGTGATCTTGGGCAAGTCCCTGTGCCTCTATCCTGTTTCCCATCCTCTTGTCTGTGGAGACTGTGAACTCTTAGGGGCAGGCAGTGTTTCTTACTACAAGCATATGTACAGTGCCTGATCTCAGCTGGGACCTCATTGGGCTTCCATCATACAAACAATAATAAACAGGCTGTGTTACTATTCTCATCCAGGCACAGGCTGGTAGCATTCTTTTTGTCTATCTGGGAGCACATGCAATGCTATTGCGTGGAACAGAGAGCGTCATGGTTTTAAATCCATTATTCCAGATGCTAACATTGGAGACACTGCCTCATATTCTTTGGGCCAGTGACCATATCTGCCAAAGTATGTGTGATGCCATCACAGGTCACAATCGCAACCTCACTGGGAAAGCAAGATTAGGCAAGCAGTGCCTAGATACTAGCTAATTCTTGGACAGATCTCTTGCAGACAGTGCAGGGGTCTTCACCGTGAGAGTGGCTAATGGGATGTTCCCTTGATCATGTGTAGACCGAACTCTTTGAGCAGATATATTGTGGCTCCAGGTAGGGAAACCTCCCCTGTTTGGAAAGAGCTGGTTTTGTTGGAAATGTCTGAATTTTTCCCCTGGGGGTGGGAGGTGGGTCATGTGGTAACTTTGCCTTTTTCTTGAGCTGTTTCTAGTTCTATCATTGCTTTATAGTGTTAGCTGGGGGATTTTTGTTGTTTTTTGTTTTTCTGCCAGGAGTCAAGTACGGATAATCTAATCACATGCTTCAAGCTGTGAAAGAGAAGGGGACAGGAAGGGTTATTTCCACAACTGGCTTGGTGCCTGATGCCAAGGCGCCATGGTGATGGCCGCATTAGCTATACCTATATAATGTGTTTTTTCTTTTGGGTTTCTTTTGTTCATCTTCCTCTGAAGCTGTGGATATAGGCCAGTGCTCCAGGAAGGACATCAGACAGAGACCAATAACATAGGCTGCATTCCTTAGGCAAAATTTCCTTTCAATTCAGTGGTAGGCTCTCCCCCCCCACCCCCCCACCCCCCCACGTGCACACGCGCGCACACACACAGTAGTGAATGCAGGGCTGGCCCTCGACCCTGCATGGCAGATTCTCTGTTCCTATAAGAATTGGTGGGGTTTGGTTAGTCGGAAGGTTTGATAAATGTTGACACATCTGATTTGTGATCTGTTGCCTGGTTCCCAAGGATACTGCATATGTTAGAATCTAAGATAAGCTGCTTATAACCTAAGATGAATGCTTTAAAAATATCAGTGCCCCTCGCTTTTTGCATTTATATTTATCTCTTGCTCCTCCTGCCCCCCCAATGGTCTTTATTTCACACTGAGAATAGAACATGTGTGTTCTGCAGAGAAGCCTCTTACTCTTTAGGTTTGGCTGAATTTATAGATTGAGCCAGATCTTCTGTTATCACATTTCACTGAGCACAATGCTAATATCTCTTACTCTTTTCCTTTGTGAGCTGATAACAGCGATGGAATTGAGATCCAGAGACTGAAGTTCTCTAGCTATCCATGGCAGATGTTCATGCGTGCGGTGGCAGTACACGCTTCCCCTCCCCCATTTCACCCCATTCATGTGCTTCAATCTTGTTCTGTAGAAATTACCTTTAGTGGTAGGGAAGGAAGGGCAGGCTTCATGGACTGATCAGCTCTTGACCTCTCTGCTGAGGTGGCCTTGAGATGAGGATGCTTTTCTACTAGGAATTGAGCTGCAACCCACTAGACTCCTTGCACACAGGTCCTGGCACTGCCACCCGATGATCAATACTTTTGGTCTCTTCCAACCTGAGCTGAGTTTATACAGGTGAATTTGAGATGAAAGGTCCCATATCTCATTAGCTAATGGACCACTCACCAGTTGAGTCCAGTATCTCCTGCATGTCTCCCTTCAGCAGGAGCTCAGGTTGAGAGCCCTCAGCAGCAGGAGAGGATCTTGTCTTTCATATAAATCAAGACAATAAGGATACTCAAATCTCATGCTTGAAGGGTCAGCCATTCACCTGCAGGGCTCCAGAAGCTGCATGTCTTGTGTGGGTGGAGAGAACCTTCTCTTGAAGCAGTGTTGGCCAAGGCTGGAGGACCTAGATAGACCAGCAGTCTGTTCAGGTGTGGCAATTGCTTTATCACTGTAACGCACTGTGTTGCTCGGGCTGGTGTGCCCACACGTCACTTAATGCAAAGAAGCCTCTCCCCTCTCCAGCAGGAGAAAGGGTGAGCCCTGTCAACTTTGATGGCTCTGTATCCATCCTCTCCCCTGAGCACATTCCAACTGGCTCAGCACCCGGTGTCAGTTTTTTAAGGTGTGCACAGGCCTTGCGGGGCTCCTTGACAGATCTGACAGACTAAACCTGTAAAGCCTTTGTACTTCCCCTCCCAACTTCTTAGTTAACCCTTTCCCCATGAGGTCCCCACTTGCAATTAACACCCTCCCTTCCAAGCCTATCCATGCTGGGAGGGATGAGGCAAAGGAACAAAATTAGGCTGAATATCAAGAAAAACATCTTGACCCAGAGCCAGATCAGATTGTGCAATAACCTTCCCCTCCCCTGGGGAAGTACGCATCTGGATGTCGTGCCAGTGCAATGTTGCAGGACGTGCCGCGTTACATGAACAATGTAGTCAATGTTGGAGTGTTGGCTACTTCAGTCACTGGTGGCTCTGCTCTCCAGCTTTTCCATGGATAGTACCACACCAAAGCAGACCAGTGGTTCTAATCCAGTATCTTCCCTTTCTTTGTTCCTAACAGCAGCCAGTACCAGCTGCATCAGAGGAAGGTGTGAAACACCTGGGCAGTTGGAGGGAAGTTCTTCCTAACTCCCATTAGTAAGAGGTTATCTTATGTCCTGAGGCATATTTCACTCCAAACTGAAAACCACTGCCCTCCAGCGTCTCTCATGCGCTCAGACACTGAGCAGCACGCCCTTTGGCTTTTAAACCAGGCCAGCAGAGTGTCTTAATATTTCTGCAGGAATTTTTAAAGTAATAAAAAGCTGTTGCTTCGCGCCTGGATAAAGTGACCTATCATTTATCCCCCAAGGGCTACGCGAGGCTCATCTGTCTTTCCTTGGGGTGGAGTCCTCCTTCTCTGCCTGACTGCTGATCCAGCAACTCCATGAACAGGCAGCTAAGGCTTGGGAATGGGTCCAGGTTTGTTCCATGGCAGCAAAGTCAATGCTATCACTAGCCTCCTGCCCTCTCAAAATGCAGCTTCCTTGGCCAAGGGTTTCTAGATGGAGCCTCTCGCCTCTAGGTCACTTCTGAAGTAGTGACTGAAAGTCAGTTTGGCCAGTGAGAGACTGTTTGGAGGTGTCTGTGCACTTCCTAGTACGTAAGTGCCATATCACAATTGATCCCTGCCCCCCCCACACACACAAACACACTCCCCCGCAAACCCCCTTCACTGAGGCTCTCTTGAGAGATCATCAGGGAAAACGTGGGTCATGAAGATGGAACGCCTCTCCCTCTCAGATCATGGTTCAGACATGTTATCGGGGCAGGATGAGTGGAAGCTGGAGCTGCTTCTGCCCATGCTGTGGACAACTGGAGGACTTTGGTTTCCACCAGGGTTGTCCATCTAGTACCTTTCATTAGTAGTAATATAGAAATAAATGCCACCATTGAAATACAATACTATGGCACCGTGAGGGGGAAGGGTAGGAGCTTTGTCTGCTGCCAGGATCTGGCATATCACACTGTGGCTAGAGTGCCAAAGTAGTCGGTGCCCAAGCTTTGAACATGCCTGCTGTAGCCAGAGAAGGCTCAATGACTTAGGACAAGTGGCGCTGTCCTTATCCAAGTGGCTCTTGTTGCCAAGTGCTTTGATCTTACTGTTGGCCTCCAGCCTTTCTCTGGGGCTCCTGAAGCCCTGGTTAGAGGGGTGACTTCAGGCAGTGCTCACAGCGATTTAATTTTAGATCCTCAGGCTCAAGCTTTTGTAATCCATTGGAGATTGCCTGTAACTCATTGTTGCCACCTTTAATGTGTAAATGATGAACTGTAACCTGAGCTGCTGTGCACCTGCCTCACTGTCTGTTACCTAGAAGGCATTTCATGAATGAATTGGTGCTGAGGCCGCAGTTTAGATGGGAATACACACAATAAAGCTTGGAGATTGCTGTATGGCGAGATTATAGTTCAAAGTGCCTTATAAATAGCTAATTAGACCCATCAGATGGAGTATTCTCCTCCTCCTTTTAAAGGGGGGGGGGTGAATTAAGGCACAAAGGGGTAAGAGTATGTCTACACTGCAAAGAAAAAGTCCTGGCACCGAGTCTCTGAGCCTGGTCTATTCACTGGGCCTAGTGGGGCTCTGGCTGCAGGGCTAAAAATAGCAGTGTAGTTGCTCCCTCTTGAGCTGAAGCCTTGGGTCTGAGACCCTCCCCTCTCGCTGAACCACTTGATCCTTCTACTTCAGGCTCTTTGGGACTTCAGCTTGTACTATTCGCACGACTTAACCTTTGTTTTCATACTTGGCTACGTAGCACTCCTCCGTAGATCTCAAAGCACTGAGCAAAGTGTGGTATATATTTTCATTCTTTTTTTTAAATCACACGAAACTTGGCTTCTTGTTTGCAGCTGTTGGAAATAGCAATTGCATGACTGCAAGTGCAGACCTGTTTCAGACAGGCATCTTTCCTCAGCAATGAATGACAGGTAAAGAGCTGTTCAATTCCATATATTATGCCTGGCAGATTTATACCAGATCAGAGCAGCTGTGCATCTAATTTGGTATCCTGTCTTTGACAGTGGTCAGCACCAGATGCGTCTGAAGCTGTCCCCGTTTTTATTCCATACAATAGTTGGAAGAGATTGCAGGCACCTTCCATTTCATAAAATCTTCTTGGTGCCTATGAATCTTGCATTTCTGGAGCAACTGAGGGAAATAGAAATTGTATCTAAATTACATTAATAGTGGACACACAAAAATCAATTTGATAATGCCCTGCTACTATTTTCAGGGTGAAAGTCACTCCTGTGCTGAGGTCCAGCACAAGCCTCTTGTACCTATTTTTGAGTGTTTTGCTGGCCTTCTGTAGAGGAGTGAATGTCACCTTTCAATGCATACTGTAGAAAAGGCCAAGCATTTAGGTATTGACTAATGTCTGAGTTTATGCTAGCTCGGAATCGGTGATAACCTACACCATCATCACCTCTTAAAGGTGACCCTTTGTCTTCCGATCTGCTTTTCTAACCAAGTAATGCTATGGTTGCACAATTCCCTTTCACTAGCTTCCATATGAGGCTGCTAGTGCAGCTTTGTCGTCCTGGATTGACAACACTCGTCGTCCGTAGGCAACTGGTTTATTCTTTAACAAACTGGAGTACATGAGCCTAATCCTCCTCTCATTTACACAGGAATAAATTGGGAGTAACTCAGTTGGGGTCACTGGGTCTGCAGTGGTATAAAGCTGTAAATGAAAGGAGCATAGGACCTACGTTTTGTATTTGCCAACCTACCAACCCATTGTAACTTTTCTTGGAATGCACGACACTTTAAGGTGGGTTCTTAATTCTATTTTTAATTACACAGTTCCAATAACATGCAAGACTCCAAACATTTCTGGGCTTGCAGTCCCACTCTGTTCTAATTCAGGCCAAAGCCTATATAAAATGCTCATAATGAAGATAGACTCTTCTCACATTCAAAGCAGCTTGCTTTAAACTGTTCTCCTCTGTCGTGCGTGAATAATGATTCCATACCATCTTGTTGTGCTTCCCCCACTGCCAGCTTCAGCTTAAAAAAGCCATCTGGGTATGTTCTGTAAGCACAATGGGACAGACTTATCCTTGGTTAAATGCCAGTAGTTTTAGGGCTGAACTTGGCCCTGTATTTTTGTAATATAAGGACAAATATGTTTCTCATAAAAGTGAGGTGCTGAGGGCAGAAGCTTAAGCAAAGTGAAGGCAGAGGCTGGGCAAGCTTCCTCCACCCTTCTCTGCCAATACTCTTCAGTCCGGACCTCTGTCACACTTGCAAATCCTTGGAGTATGGAGTTGGCTCTGTGATATGGGCAAACAGCAAAAAGGGGCAAAACTAAGCCCATTTTCACTGGTGACTCAAGTGACTGTGAGTGGGATTTTCAAATGCCTAAGTGACTTGAGCACAAATCCATTCACTTTTAGTGGGTCTTGTGTACCTAACTCACTTAGTTGCTTTGGAAAAATCCCACCCTGAATGTCCAGATGAATTTCCCCCCAACAAGGGCAAATGTTGTATACTGGAATAGGATATATGCTAGGATCCATCTAACTATAATAAGGTTCCACTATAGTGCAGCAGGAACTAATTGTGGTGCAGTTGCAGCTGCATCTGAGTGACGTTCACTGGTATTTTAATAAGCACTTATTTAGGGAATTATCTTTCACATTTCTCTGACTGCACCACAGTCTCTTTGTATCCGTGTTGCTTCACAACCTTGCGCACAAATTCCAATGTACGTTGACACACAGATGGAAGTTGGTAACAGAGACACAGAGCTAATTTCCCTTGCGTGATGTTACCCGGAGACGTCAAGCTGTCAGTATTGCGAAGAACCGCAGATGACATGGAAACTTAAGCACCAGAGATTTTTTTTGAAGAGTTCAGACGTGGACCTCCCCCTCCTCCCCCTCTCCCTCACTACTGTTGTCCAAAATGTGAGACATGCTTTCTAACAGGAAATCAATATGGAGTGCAGGCCAGTTTGTTCAGCCTGCATTCGGCATGAAGTCTGACAAGAGACATCATAGATAGCAAAGCAGCTGTGGTGCCTCAGAGTTAGTCGCTGGTGTCAAAATACTGCTGCTTTTTCACTTTTTTTTTTTTTTCTCATACTATATTGGATCATCCAAAATTCAACAATCTGGAATTAGTTTTGTATGGGATATGCAAGCCCAAACCAGCTTATGCATTGCTGCTCCCCTATGATAGCCCTTGCGTACTACGTGATATGGGGAACAAGTCTCTGGCTCTCTTGAATGCCATGTTTCCATGCATATGTAGGGCAATCTCTCTCCAGTGGGCTCCCTATCTTCATTTGGGGTATTGGCTGTATCCACTGGATCTTTTTCAGGATATATACTAAGGCTGAAGAAACACCAAGAAGGCAGCAGAAGCACAAGGATGCTTCACAAATGGGAGGTGGACCAGTTCTTGGTGTCCGAATCCATGAGCTTGCCATGTTCGCTAGCCAACACATGCATGTTGGGGGTGGGGTCTACAGTCACCTCTCTATACCTTGCAGAAGCAGCCACAGCAGTCCTAGATTGCTTACTGTAGACTTGGGGCTAAGGATTTTCCTCCTCAGACTCACTCAGGTATGACTAGGCTGCACCTCTGATCTGCTGGGCACCCTTAGCCAAGTCTGTGCCTCTGTTTTCCCTTGCACCCTTTATCTGGCTAGGTCAGAAGAGACTAGCAGATCATCTAGTCCAGTGGTTCGCAAACTTTTGTACTGGTGACCACTTTCACATAGCAAGCCCATGAGTGCGACCCCCCCACCCTTATAAATTAAAAACACTTTTTTATATATTTAACACCATTATAAATGCTGGAGGAAAAGCGAGGCTTGGGGTGGAGGCTGACAGCCCGCGACCCCCCCCCATGTAATAACCTCATGACCCCCTGAGGGGTCCTGACCCCCAGTTTGAGAACCCCTGGGCTAGCATATTTTGATGAGAAGCTCTTTGGCCCAAGGATGGTCTCTCACTATGTGTTTCTAACACAAGAGGTCCCTGTCTCAGTTGGGGCATCTAGGTGTTGCCCCAAAACAATTGATAGGCTGTTTGTTTGGGGGGTGTGTGTGTGTCTGTAAAACCAACAGATGCCTGTTGTTGGCAGGCAGGCGGGACCGAACCTGGGACCTCTGGAGCTAAATGCATGAGCCCCTACTATGTGAACTAAAAGCCATAGGCCTCTTAGCTAAGGCTGTAGAGCAGACTTATTAATCTTTCTCTCTAAGTGGGCTCAGTGCACTAGATGGGATAGCACACCACATCCAGGAGGTGTGTGGGTTACATGTGCTCTTCCTGAGGGTATGCTTTTAGGGGGTCCACATATCTTACAGACTTAATAAAACATGGAGAAACAATTACGTATGCAAAAATAAAGTGGTTTATAATACATGACTACAGGTATTATGTCACTGTTTATAAGTGAATGTCTTGAGCATGGCATGTATGAGGGGGGCAACAGAGCAAAACTTGGCACCTCTAGTCTCCATACCACAATGGCTGCTGGAGCTGCATGGCATAATAGCCCTCTCTGAGATATCTAGAACCACAGGTTTCAATCCTAGCAGGGGCGATTTAGGCTCTGTTTCCAAAGTAAATAAGCTGCATTCCAGGCTATAACAGAGCATGGGATCTTTCTGATTTGACCTTCAATAATCAAGGGCCACATAGTCCATTTGGATGAAGATCACATGCCAACGTTCATTACAGAATGGGGTTTACCCAGGTGCCCTGGCACCATGCTGTGTGCTTGGCAGCTGCCTTCTATCCTAGAGCTGGCTGCATTTCAATGGCAAAAGGTTTCCTATCTGAATGTCATTTGTGAAGCACTTTGACATGAATGGTGATATAAATTAATGCCTAATCATAATCTTACATTTGTATCAGGGAATAATGAAGAATATTTAAATGTGTTTTCTTTGTTTCTCTTCCCCCTTAAAAAGCCTTGCAATTTATCACTGTCTTTCTGTGATTTTTTCCCCTCCCCTCCTCCCCCACTAGCTAGAAATCAATGCTGAATTATGCATCACAGGAAAGAAAATGCATCACCACTGACAGCAGCATTGTTGCACAAGGTCCTGAAGAAAGCTGTTTACTTGTGGGTTTGTTTGTTTGTTTTTAAATTCAGGTTTTAAATAATTTTTCATCCAAACCAAATCTGTGACCCTGAATCTACATCTATGTACGTAGTGATGTTTCCCTGCTGTGGATGAGTCCTGTGGAGGGTCTCTAACAGTTGAAGTATGCAGTGTTGTTGTAGCAATGTCAGTCCCAGGCTATTAGAGAGACAAGGTGGGTGAGGTAATATTTTTTTTATTGGACCAACTCCCCTTGGTGAGAGACAAGGTGCTAAGCAGCTGGAAGCTCACTTTGACTTTAACTGGAATAATGGGTGCTCAGTCTCTCTGAAAATCGGGCCATTACTGTCCTTACACAGTAGAGAAGATTTCAAATGAGCTGAGTTAGCTAGAATGTGTTGTTTCATTATTTTTGTTAGCTAATCACTACAGATGTATCCTTAAGTATAAAAGTTAGACAATCCCCCAGCTACATAATGTGCACTTAATATATCCCCCAGGAGAATGTGGTATAAATCAACATTTATTTGATATACATGTAGACAGCACACAGTCATAACAAGACATCCAAATACAGAAAAATAGCAAATACACACTTTAGCCAACACAGAAGAAGAGGTAGTAACACCAATTGAGAACAGATACAGTAAAGTACTAAAACAAGAGTCTGCCTTCACTGCATCTTTTCAGAGCCGAACAGAGAATATACAAAATGTTAATGTTGATATCGATCTTGGAGTTGCTTTTAGTAGGATTCAGGAAATCCACCCTACCTTATCATGTACTACTTCACTTTTGTAAATACATCACTTGAAAGATGCATCTTCAGCTAACCAGATGTACCAAGTCTACATGTGGTTTATGAATGGAATGCTTTGGCTTCTGCAAAACACCAATGAGCTTTGTGTTAGGGGCTTGTTAGAGGGAGCAGGATGCCTGCAACTGCCTTTCTGTTGTGTTCTTCAGTGTCTAAGGCTGTGTTTTTCTATGGCTAGTGAGTATGTGGTTTTTGGTATAAATCTTGGTTGGGGATGTAGCTAGGGGTTTACAATAAAACAATGGCTTTGTAAAAAATGGACTATCTGAAGTGGTCTCAAACAATCGCTGTGAGAGATGATAAACTCATTTAACACACAGATTTCCAGGGCAGTCCTTTGTAGGATCAGAACCTAAGAGGTTTTGCACAATGGGCACTGTCCTGATGTTCACCGAGCCCAAATAAATGAAGAGGAGTCTACCCACATGGAGCTTATTGCAGAACTGCAGACTTACTCTGTTGGTTCTTCATCTTAGGGACTGTGGGTAGGGTTTTACCAAGTGCTTCAGGAGCACAAGTCTCCTTGACTTTCCAAGAAGCTGTGAGTGGACGACAGGGGATGGATCACTCTGATTGCCTGTTCTGTTCATTCCCTTTGAAGCACCTGGCATTGGCTACTGTGGGAAGACAGGATACTGGCTAGATGGACCATTGGTCTGACCCAATATGGCTGTTCTTATGCCCCACTATTGATGATATTTTTGGTATGTCCCTTAGACATTTCTGAAAATCTCACCCTATGTCTGTAATTGGCATATAAAGCACCATCTAGTTAGAGCCCTCTTTACATACATGTACAATAAGTCACTTCAGAAACCTTCCCATTAAATAGAATATTTCTGTTCTGAAGTAAATGTCTACCTTTTTAAAAGTTGTTGGTCAGATGATTTTTCTTTACAATGTTATTCTCTTAGAACCTCCTAGCCTTAGAAACAAGAAAATGTTTCATTTGAGAACGTAAACTTGCTGAAGCAGTTACTTTGTAGCTACAAGCAGAAGAGTACTCTTGAAGCCAGATTTCACTCCAAACCATGTCTGGCTGCCTCCTTTCCACCTTCCACCACCGACTCTGTGGAGATTACCCACCTTCCATCAGCACAAGAGCCAGATGGAGATTTTATTGAATCTGGCCCTAAACTTGTCACACGCGCTACTCCAGCATCATACTTACTGCTCCTCTCATTTAATACTGACAAAATATACAAACATAATTACAGATTATTTTGCTTGGAAACTATGCCTTTTCTCCCTCTTTCAGTTTTTCACGGCAATAGGGAGACTTCTACAGAGCAAAAGGAGTTTCCCTCACCTGTGTAACATTTCTTAAGAATAGTTATGCTAACATTTCATTGAACGTGATTATTTCCATTTAAAGCAGGGAAGTGTGCCAGTTCCCAGCATACTTCCTTATTTACCATTTGTCGGCCATTCTGTTCACTGGCAGCAAATCTCGCTCTATAAATTTCTTATGCCGTTTAGTTTTTAGCAGAACTGAGTACTTATTACGCTCTGACAAAACTCGGGTGAGAGACCAAGGTTCAGGAGCATCCCAATGCTCATCTCCCGAGTGGATTCACAAGCAAACAACTCCAAAGCAGGATGAAGACAGATGGCTGTACAGTTTCAGCAATCCCTGCTGGCCCACTCTTTCGACAGCATTGATTGTGGCCTCAAAGGAGACTGTACATATACCACCTTCTTGGCTATGGGTGGAATGGGAAGAGAGAAAAGGCAGAGTCCAGAAGGAGGCATAACTGGAGCCCATAGAATTCTCTTCATAATGTCACAGCTCACCCAGAGTAACTATTCCTCAATAGCACTACCCTAAACGTAAAAATTAAATTTGTTTCAGTGATACCAAGACTTTTGATCCACAACCGAGCTGTTATTTAGGAAGGAAAAACAGGCAGCAGCTGGTACTTGTAGAAGTGTCAAAGCCTGTGTCTTCCTTACCTGCAGCTGTTAAGATTTAGAACTATAATAACAAAATAGCCCTAAAACCATAGGTAGCGGCCATCTGTATGCCATTCATTTTCCAGATAGGCACATTTTAAAGCTGAGAGGGATTCTTAAGGCATGTTACATTATACCCTTTCTGAAAAACGGTTTGCCAGCCTTCCTGTTTACTGTATTGCTTGAGTTTGTACATTAAGACAGTGGGAAGAAAGCTGCAATACAAGGTAACAAGGGAATACACTGCTGATAATATTTATCTGATATACTCCTCCTCAGAGATGCCAGACAGGTCTTCATCAGTGCTTTCATCCAAATCTGGTAAATTGCCCCAAAGCAGTAAATTCACACCTGGAAAAAAGGATTGTAAATAACTTAATTTGTATTCTGACCTCGTTTGAGTTAGAGTAAAAACTGAATTCATTGCCACAAAATGAATGGCTCTAGTCTTTGAAAAACCTATTAGATGAAATAAGACAACATTGCCTAGGTCTAGGTTATTTTCTATTTTTATTCAAAAAGGATCTCTAGAAATATCCTTTTGAACTAGACGATAGTAGCAAGTCCTGTATGAAGTTATATGAAATAATCTTGTAGCTATTGGTAATCCCCTTATGGCCGGGTTACATTAATTGTGTTGGTTCGAGGCACAGATGACATTGTGAAAGTGTTTAAACTAACTAACCTTGTGTATGAGGAACAGAAATACAGATGGTCTAGTAAAAGGCCACATACTTTGGGAAGACCCAGAAGGACTGATTATGCGAGATACACCTCTACCCCGATATAACGCGACCCGATATAACATGAATGCGAATAGAACGCGATAAAGCAGTGCTCCGGGCGGGCGGGGCTGCACACTCTGGTGAATCAAAGCAAGTTCGATATAACGCTGTTTCACCTATAACACGGTAAGGTTTTTTGGCTCCCAAGGACAGTGTTATATCAAGGTAGAGGTGTACTTGTAGTTTGTGTGCCAAGTAGTTGTTTAAAAGGAACTCAAGCGAACTAAATAGTAAGAGCTAGAATTGGTTGTAACCTCAGCCTAAGCTAATGGGGATCAACAGAAAAAGTTATATAGGGTCACAGTGACAACACAGCTCAACTCAGAATAACCAGTCAGTGGAGGGTTGCTTAATAGCACAGTGAAGCAACACACACTACTATAAATAATATCCTCTAGCTCTGCATTTACACTTGTATTTGTGCAGTTTGCATAACAATATTGCTCAAAAAATCCTGATTCCCATCAGCAATAGGTTAGAGTAAATTTTCTGATCAATTAATCTTACAGCCCAGTGCCTTTTTTTTTTTTTTAATATAAAGCCACACAAACTTGAGGTAACCTAATATTGCATTTTAGATACTTTTAAGCTCCAGGTGACATGAATAGTTTCCTCATATAGCATTCCTTCCCCACAAGCCTCTCTGCTGGAAAGGCAACTCAGTATAGACTTGCTATATACCTTAAGTAAACAGCATATGCGTTGAGACACCTTACTATTGGAGGGAGGGGGAGAAGGGAGGAAGTTGCCAGTTAACTCTCCTGTGAGTTAAATAGAACTTCCCTGTTCAGAATCAAGAATTCCTTACCAGAGGAGTCTAGTCTGTTTATACCAAAGACTGCTTGGCTGTGAAACATCCAGAAATGGCCATTGTTACAGGACAGCAGGCAAGGTTTGCATGGAGCAATCACATGGTAACCTACAACATTGCCACTAGAACAGCAAACAAAATAATGATCATGTAAGTTCGTGGATGAAAGCCAGTTTGCAATGAAGAACCAACTAAGCTTAATGTTAAACAGGATCTAACCACTTTACCAGGCAAATTGGTATAATATTCTTATCTGGGGAAAATTAAAGGCGAGTTTTTGAACAAGTGGTGCAAAAAGTGTCTGAATATATTTACTTAGAGAAAGAGGGGGTGTGGAGTTGCACACACATATATATTTACTTAGAGAAAGAGGGTGTGTGTGGAGTCTTGTCTTATTGCAGAGAACCAAATTCTGTCTGTTATCCGAGTGTACTTTAACTTAAGTCAGTGAAATTTGTTGTATCTATCATGGAATCTGATTGTTCTGTTTTAAAATAGAACTCCCCAGTGAAATCAATGGAGAGTTCTCCTTAAAACTGATGGTACAATAGGACCCAATAAAAGCTAAGTAATTGGACTGTAAGAGCTAAGTAATTAGGTTGGTGTATATATGAGCCTGATTCTGCTCCATTAAAGTAAATGGAAATTAAGGGTTTGAGTAGGAACAGATTATAGCCTAATTAATTTACCTGTAGTAGATTCCTTTCACTCTCAGAAGCACACCCAGGAGAAAGTGTGTGCTTTCTATTTCAGCATCTGGACAAACCAGAATTCCTTGCTAGCCAAGTCTCTCTCTCTCAAAAAAAACCACCTTGTTATTTTTAATCCAAGAACCTTCCCGTCCAAGTTCAAATCTGAGCAAGCTGAAATTTTAGGCATAAAGCAGACAAGTGACCCTTTTGAGCAGTTTAGCAGAATTTTTTTTTTTAAAGGAACAGTATCTTAAGTATCAGGCATTAATAAAAATAAACAACAAACTCCAGGAACTTTCATGTTAATTTTTTCCATCCGCTAGTGCAGAGTAGGTCTGCCAACAGCATGTTCTCTTACAGCAGAACCTCAATTTTATGAACCTGTTATACAAACCTACTGTAACTGAGATGTTCAATTTTATGAACTCCTGAATCCCCAATTAGTTCATAAAACAGGAGTTCTCCACTGTATCTGTTTTAGTAAAGTGGAAGATATGAGTAACTGCATTTCATTGTGACTTTATTCACATAGCTATCTCAAATCAATACTGAAGCAGTCTCTCTGGAGTCAGTCAGGTGCTATGCAAGTTTCCTATAGAACCCCACTTTAGTCTTGATACGCATTGTCCCATGCATTTCTGCTAGGGACTTCTACAATGACAGACTAACAGTCACGTCCAAAGGTAGTGGGGCCAAATTTCCACTGAGCAATGTTATATCAAATTCACTTCATTTGTGACCCAAGCGCTTGCACTCTAGTGGTCAGTAATGAGATGCTGCAATGTTGTTTCTGCAGCACATGCATTGCAGAGCAGGTGCTTGTATGATTACGAGACACATTGAAATGATATTACTTACCACTTTAAACATGCAATGTTCTTCAGTTTGCATTTGCAGATGTCAGTGAAATAGCAGCTTCCAATAAAGTCAACAGTACTGGAGAGGAAAAAAAAAAAAAGTCACAGGAATAGTTTAGACATTTAACATAACTTCACCCAGCCATCTGCTCTTGCTGTAAGCTAGAATTCCAACAAACCAATGTTTGAAGTTCTTACTTTTCTATTTCCATTTACAAACACCTATCTGCTATCATCCAATCTCCCTCTATCACCAAGCATAGTAGTATCAAGATAGCAAAGATTCCTATATATTCCACCAGCACACCCTGAGCCAGCACCACAGTGCAGATTTCAAATTTGTGGGCAGAATGATGGAGTGCTAGCACATTAGCCCTGCTGTACCCCTCCCTACCTCTTACAATGCTGCCTCACCAGCTCACCTCTAGTTGTCCAGTAGGATACCATAATACTCTATTGTCTAGGGTCATCTACTCAACACAGATTTCAGTTGAATCCCAATGCTAAGTGAATGTACTTCAAATATTCACATAGCTGACTCTTCACGAAGTAAGAGGAAGAATAGCAGACCACTAGTGTAAAGCAGGTATTTGAGGGCACCATTAAATAGCAAAAGAGGCAGTGGGGGTAAAATAAAGATACTTTCAACACAACTTTGAAGAGCTTCAAAGTTAAACTCATCACAAACCATGTGAGGAATAATAACTAATAATGCTGAACATTACATCACTGCATAGTCACTTAATTGCATATCTCCAGTTATCACACCAATAAACCAAACCTGGATTACTTCCTGGAACTGGTTGCTACATAGAAAGGAATAAAAGCACCCAATGTGGTGGTCATTTTTATCAAGTGAAGTCAGTGATCAAAAGGCATTGCTCACAAGAATCTCAAGATGACACTTTATCCCAAGCAATGCTATACTCTGCAGTTTGCACTGAGTTAGTCACCAGTGCTATAAAACAAGAGTGCTGGGTTTTTTTTTTTTTTTTGAAGATCTTATTCCACTGTATGCTTTTAATCCATACTTGAAGTTGGTTCAATCCAGGCACTGTCCTGAGGCACACTTCACCAGGTTATACATGTAGCAACATGCTTTTTAATTCTACCATCTTTTTGATGGCCAATGAGGGCTTCTCCTCAGGCCTATAGTATGGGCATTTACTGCTATACAGGGACTTAAAGGATCAACCGTGAAACTTTTAGCAGCTGAGGTTCATAAGTGGTTGATGGGATCTACAACTCCCTTATATGTGCACACTACAATCCCAGCAGAATCTGCCATAGAGTAATTAAAAATGAAGCATAATTGAATGCTTTAGACCAAAAATCTGACCACCTGAAATTAGTGGGAAGTGCCCATCAGATTCTGCTTTAAAAATCCATTACAGTAATTGAAACTTAATTTTAGAGTAGGCTTATTTACATCTTTAAACTTCTAAAAATATTACACACAGGCAGAAAATAAAGTTACAAGCTAGCTGACAAAGTCCCTTTAATGGCTTTGCTCTATATATTTAATTTTTCCTGCTTTACATGAGGATGATGGCTAACTTCTTCTGAATTGTTTCAGGCTATGAAGGTTGTCTGGTTTTATGCAACTCAATGAACTGGCCCACAGAGGCTAACATCAGCAAGGCTCAAGAGCTGCTTTGTTGGTGTCCCAGTTCCATGCAAACAGTCAGTCCAGAGCTAACCATTTCAACTAGATGATAAGGCTTCAGTCCAGGGAACTGGGCCCCTCACTAGTACTTAGAGATGATAATTAGTCTTTTTATACAGGGAGTGAACTCAGTTACCAACTATACCATTGGGTTCAGTTAGCAACTCACTATCTTTGTCTACATTAAGAAACTTGCCTATTTACAATGGGTGTCAGCAGCAATAGGTGTAGCTGGCCTGGAGCAAGATGTAGTTTAACTGCAAGGGTGAACAGGTTCAAACTATGTTCAACACAGTTTCAGAAATGGTAGGTGATTTGATTTAGTCCTGTCTGTGCACTTGCAGTTAAACCATTTTCAGTACCATTTAATATGCTTGTTGCAGACACCCTACATCTTTGTCTGCAGGGAACCAGTATTCTTTACAGTAGGGCTTCCAGCAGTGGTAGGGTTGCAACAAACTTCCAGCATTTTTACCATTCTCACTTACGGTGTCTAACACAGAAAATGCTGTGCACAGGTTAGCCTAAAATCCAGCTAGCCCAGGTAACAATAATAGTGAAGACACCACAGCCAGGCTTCTGTGTGGGTAGTGCAAGTCTGGGATGGACTTTGGGTGCATCATCAACATCATCATCGGCGATCCCTTGACTCGAAGATGATCTCTACCACGTATTTACATATGGGTCCTGAGATGACTCAGGAGTCCAATCCTGGAATCATAGATCCGTCGTAATAGGTACAGACATTTCCTGTCAGGCCAACTGCCTGCTGGGAGAAAGTTCTCTCTCTTTTCAGGTTCAAGGGCAAGGCACTTCTCCTCAAAGCGACTTATTGCCTGATGGAGGATGTGGCGCTAGTGGGGTCAGTTGGTGGCTTGCTTCTCCCAGCTTGTGATATCCACATCAGTTTTCTTGAGATACTCTTTCAGTGTGTCTTTTGTAGTGCATACTTGGCTTGCTAGCCCACTGTGACACCTGAGCTGTGCTTTCTGCACTTCTGTTGTTACCCGTGCTTGCTGGATTCAAGTTAGCTTGGACAGACTAGCCCATGCTAGCTTTTGCTGTGCAGACATACCTTCAAACCTGATGATGATAGAGGCTGGTAGCACTTTGTCTACATCAGGACTCCCAGCTACAATGGTGGTAGCTCCGGTGAAGAACTACTTCTATAGTTCCTTACTATGGACATAGCCAGCTTTAGCACTGGGTCAGTTTCCTAGTGCAGACAAAGCCATTGTCAGACTTAACATCTGTGTGTCAATTTCTTCTTCTGGAAAGTAGGATAGTATTATCTAAAGCAGGTGTCACCCCAACCCATCTTCTGTGAGGCTGTCTGATTTTAATGTCCTCTGTAGAAAAGCTGTTAAGAGCAAAGTAATATTGTCAAATACTCTTCTGTAATAGGGTTCCTATGGTAGACCTTAGATAGGTAAGCATTGTCAACCCCCATCATTTTTAATTGGCTCTGTTTTTGTAAATGGACACAAACTAATATTTTCAAAGCAAACTGATCTTTCCTATTTTACAACTCTCTTTGACCCTGCAATTTTTCCTAGTTTTCCACCAGTTGGAGCACTAGTGTAGGCAGCCACTGGCATTTCAAATGTAGTGTTGTGCAGACCCTGCTTTAAGCCGTGTTAGATGAGATGGTAGGTAGAATGCCGACAACTGGTTTACACTAGCATTTCCACTGTTAGAACAGCAGCAATGGTAATATAGGTACAGACTTTGTGAGAAAAGGGGCAATTTGTTTACATAACTTGGTATGTACTGGGTTGAGTGCTCCATGTCCAATATGAGTGCTTCCATTCATTCTGTTAATGGGTGGGAAAAACAGTCCTGAGAGTTGAACTTCTGCCCTGTATGCAGAGATATAAGTTTACTTAAGAGTCTGCATGTTTCCTATTTTGATTTATTCTTATAATTTAGATCCTCAATACATTAGCTCCTACTCCAAATCTAACCACTCAGCCCTGACCAAACCATCATTTGCCATGAAAAAAAAAATCAATGATTATAGTATCAGGAAATCACATACCAGGAAATCATTTCCTGAGTCACTAAAACACAGATCGCTATTTTAACTTTATACTGAATATGTGGTTTACTGACTTTCATAAACTCATTTTTGTAGTTTAATACATTTTTATTGTACACTAAAACTGTGGATTACATTTGTAACCACATGGATCGCTTTAACTCACATTTGACAACTAGCATTGTATGAAAGACATTTTACACCAGTTTAGAACATCTGTGCCAGGAACTAGGTGTCTATTGTAAATCTCAAATGAGACCACAGAACAATGGCTTAGTGATTAGAATGTTTAAAAAATGAACCTTTGTTTTTTTTTTAATTAATTTTAGCCCATCTTAGTTTATCTCCTTTTAACTCATGCTTACAGATTAACGCTTTGTAATTTACATTTTCTTAATATTTAATTTACTATTTAATATTTAAATATGGCTTTCCCATAGTTACTCATCCTCTGATTTCAGCTTCCCTTTGATCAAGTAACAAGAGAGAATTTTTTTCTTTAATTCCTGGCCTTGCTTAACTCTGAAAGCCAAATTGGGTTCTTTCTGCTTCTTTCATCTTCACCAGTTAATGCACTCAACAATTCTGTTGATCTATGAGGCCAAACAGAATACAGCTTGCTTTCCTTGACTGATATTGGTTTCTGCACCATTAAGAGTAAAAACATGTTTTTATCCATAAAATAAACAAATTTGACTTGAAACAGAGAAAGTAGTTGTATTTGATTGTAGTGACATTTTTACAGAGCCACTGAAGTAAATTTATTTTTGTCAGGCTGGACGTACATTCAAGCTATGTCAATGAACAACCTTATTATCCATCATCTAATTCAGTGGCTCTCAACCTTTCCAGACTACTGTACCCCTTTTAGGAGTCTGATTTATCTTGCGTACCACCAAGTTTCACTTCACTTAAAAACTAGTTGCTTACAAAATCAGACATAAAAATACAAAAGTGACACAGCACACTACTCCTGAAACATTGCTTACTTTGTCATTTTTACCATATAATTATAAAATCAATTGGAATATAAATATTGTACTTACATTTCAGTGTATAGTATATAAAGCAGTATAAACAAGTCATCGTCTGTATGAAATTCTAGTTTGTACTGATTTTGCTAGTGCTTTTTATGTAGCCTGTTGTAAAACCAGGCAAATATCTAGATGAGTTGATATACCCCCTGGAAGACCTCTGCGTACCCTCAGGGGTACACATACCCCTGGTTCAGAACCACTGATCAAAGTCACTAGCTGGGAGAGTGTGTGGCCTTAAGGGTAGAGTAGCAGAATGGGGATCAGGGCTGAGATGCATTTCCAGATCTAGTACTAACACATTCTGACATCTTGTGGCAAATCACTTAAGGGACATGGGTTAGATTTAAAATAATTTTAATGTATATTCTTACTTTGTTACTAACTCTTGAACAACAATTGTAGAAAGTAATCCAGATTTTTCTATCATTTACACTACTTACTTATTTGCAGTCCACCAAGCTTGGAATAGATCATTTAACTGTTGGAAACATCCTACTAGTCTGGGGCAAGGCCCCCCAAGTTTATACTGCACCTGTCTGGAGGTGTTACCCTACTACAAACAAAAATAGTCTAGATATTGACTTGAAACAGGAGTGAAACTGACACTTTCAAGTCACTTTCACTTCCGTTTAAAAGCTAGTTACTTTCCAGAAGGTTCTTAAATACAACCCTACAGTGATTGACACAGGAAAATATTTAAAGTCAAACACCAAGAAAATTCCACATTTTAAAGTTGAGAAAAAAGGAGTCTTGTTTATTATTTAGAGAGTTTGTATATATGTATTTTTTAAAGTACCATTCTGTGTTTGGACTGTTCCTCAGTTCCGGTTTCTGAAAATGGAAATAATAATACTTGCTTGCTTACCTGCCATATGCAATTATAAGGAGTAGATTGAGATCTTGGGGGGGGGGTAGGAACTGGGCCTTCTTAATGGTTTGCATGGTACCTAACACAATGGGGTATTCCTACTGATTAAGGTCTTTGGGGGCTGCTGTTACATTAGTCAGCTGTTGAGATGCCTGCAGGTGGTAAAGGAAGAGGACTTACCTGGTGGGTGGGATGTCGGTGGAGTACAGGTCCATCTCTGTGTTGGCCAGCAGCACGGCCTTCATCCCCCGCGAGCTCAGCACCTGCTGGCAGAATCTGCAGCAGAGCACGGACACACACCTGTCCTTGAAGGTGAAACCACTAATGGACATGATGGCTCTGGACCGAAATGGTTTGTCCCCTCTTCCCAGAGAGCGCTGAGGGTGCTTCTTGCTTCTCTGAGGGCAAACTGACCACCAGGCCCCTTTAGCTGCTCCTAGCCCCCCCTTCTTCAGCTCCCTCTCTCTCAGGATCCTTGCCCCAGGGACTGTGCCCCTTCTGCTGCTCTTCCCACACTCACTGCCCCCTCCCTCAGGGGACAGCCCTATACCTGCACCCCTCCCTTCCCCTGGAGATTGACTCCCCTTTCCCACCCTGCTGCCCCTTCCAGGCTCCAACACCCCCCTCTCCAAACCCTGTCCCCCCCCCCCCACTCCAGGCCCTATACACCCCCTCCTCCCTACCAGTGGGGGCCTTATGCTCTCCCCTTCCACTGCCCTCCCCTGCCTTGTGCTCTCTCCCCCCCCCCCGCTACTGGGGTCCTGTCCTCCTCCCCCCTCCTCCTTTTCCCCCTACCAGTGGGGGCCCTGTATTCGCCCCGCTTCCCCGCCGCCACCACCCAGGACCCACTGCTTCTTCTCCCACCCCCACCACGGGGTACCCAGGCTATGCTCCCCCTGCTGCCCCACCCCCACAGCCCCTGCTTACTGCGCCTCCCAGGGGCCGACCCCCTTCTCTTTGCCCCAGGCCGGCTGAGTCGCCTGCGTCAGCCCTGCTGCCGTTAGACCCCAACGGGCGAGCCCCTGTCTTCAGAACTGTCAGACTCCGTTTGAATCCCTGTCCTCGCTTCCCATTGGAAGAGAGCCAACACTCCCCTAGAGCCTGATTGGGCGGATTGGGGCAAGATCCGCCTCTCAGAGCAGCTAGGACCCGTCCCCCTCAGCTCCTAATTGGAGGAGCCGTGAGACAGAGGCGGGAGAGGGAGAAGAGTAGAATGGTGCTATTGGTTAGGAGGTTTGTCACTTCGACTCATCCTAGCTGCTGATTGGGGGAGACAGACGAGGGGGCGGGGTGGGTGAGCTAGCGCTGCGGAGGAAACTGACCGCGGGAGCCGTAGCTGGAGAGCCTCGGCTCATGGAGGAGGGAACCTGGCTGCGCCGCGCTGCAGGTAGGAGCTCCGCCTGGGGCTGAGGCGCGTGTCGCGCAGACCTCCGTCCTACCATAGGCGTGCCCCAGCCCATAATACTCC
>NW_020664550.1:838331-842344 GCF_002925995.2 Terrapene triunguis | reverse complement strand
TCCCCCTTCTAGGAGCTGATCTCCCCCTTCATTCCCAGAGCTCATCTCCCCTTTTCCTCAGACTTTAATATTCTCTTTCAAACCCGTAATAGTCTTCCCACCACCCCCATTTCTTCTCCCTGCTATGATTAGCAGCAGGAAAGGGAATACAGGGTTGGGTCCTTCATTCCAGAAGTGAAAAGCAAATGGGGTTTAGGTGACCAAGTGGTCCTCTCATACGATTGAGTTTGCAGCAGCCAGGATCCCGAGGTGCTGGGGGGTTTTGCAGTCAGCATTGGGGAGCACCGGTGGCTTCTCCGTGTATTTTTGGGAGAGCTTTAAATATGTGTATTTGCGCAGTCTCTTTCCAGCTGGGTGGATAGTAATTGCATAGAGCAGCTTGGAATATCTTCCACTCCCTCCATAACTAAGGGGAGAGCCAGCCACACTCTTTCTGTTTGTTTGTTTTCCATTTAAATGCTCTAACCCTAGTCTGTAACCCTTTCCCGTTTCCTGTCTCTGCTAGCCACGTTGTTCCTCTTGATGTTGGATGTGGATCCAATTGTTGGTTGGCTTTTTAAAAAATGCACATCTCCCTGATTTCTTACATTTGTTACCCAGAATAACTTCTAACACCCACCCCCTCCAATTGTGCCCTGACTTCCTCCTGCTGGGAGATTTGCATCTGCCTTGCACATGCTGGGCTGCGTTTCCCCTGGCTCCAAATCAGCTTTGATGTCTAGAGGAGATACCTATATTTCTGGATGGGGGGGAAACCAAACAGTCGTAATAATAACAATAATATAGAATAAAAAAGCTGCCACGTCTGTTGAATCAAAGGCTGCTGTTTTAGCTATGCCAGAGGGGATTAATCTTGTTTATGAAATGGTTTGTGGATTCATTTTTGAGCTCCTGCAGTTCATGTAATTTAGGGATTTGAGTCTAATTTTTCAACATATCATGTTGCTGCTTCTCCAGTACCTCTTTTTTCTCCCTGTATTGCTCATTTAGAGAAGCGATTTTTGCGCAGGCTAGTTTCCTTTTACTCCCACCCCTTTTTCCCTGGGGACTGAGCTTTCCCAATGAATATTTTTTTTTGGGGGGGGGGGGCGTCCTTGCTACGATGCAGGCGTTTTATCTTGCTTACCTGGGTGATGTACATATGTAGTAATATGCTGCAGTTTAAAGAGGAATTTGCAGTACTACAGCAGCTTCTTTAAATCACAAATTTTGTCCTTGCATCTTGTAACTGACAATTTAATTTTTTAAAAATATTTTTTTATTTACAGGCAACAAAACCAAAGAAAGCAACATCTGATCCTTCATTTCTACTCCCGTTTGGGATTTTATTTGCATCATCTTTGAGCCTATTGATTTAAAAAAAAAAAAAAAAAAAGGCAAACCAAACCCACACAAAACATGTTGTGCGGAAGGACTTCCACTCCCTGACTGTGCTATTAATGTTAATAATCAGGAAAAGCCTTTGGGGGCTACATGATCTCTCGTCTGAAGCTTGCTGCTGCTGCTAAGGGTTTTGGTGCAGGGAAACAAAACTGCCTTTTCCGCCCGCTGATTTCCTAACATCTGCATGTTTCTGCTGCCGCACTCCGTCTCACACCCTCTTCCCATGGACTGATTTTTTTGTTATTGAGGGGTGGAAGGACAAGAAACCAGGGCATTTCTTTGGGAGAAACAAAATTGCATTTATTTGTTGCATTCTGGTGGATCTGTTCTGAGGTTAATATTTTTGGAAAGGAAAAACATGACGTCGCCAGCTAAATTCAAAAAGGATAAGGAGATCATAGCTGAATATGACACTCAGGTCAAAGGTAGGAATAATTTTACATCTGTCTATATTGTTACAGTTTTGACTTGCTAATGCAGGCGTTTGCACTAGATATTTGGGTGGGGACTGGGAGAAGAATTTGCAGTGCAATCTTGTAAGGGATTTGCAGTAATTTTCTTTTTCTCTTAAGGGTGGACTCCTGGGTATGTCCATGTTGTTTTAGTGCATCCTAATGAGAGGAATTTTTTTCTGTATATGAAAACCCTTGAGTTTATGGAGTTGGGTTTGTTTTTCTGGATGTTTTAAAATATGGTTTGATTTGAAATGTGATCGGCAGTGAATAGCTTTTCAATTTTTTTCCCTTAGGGAATCTTTAAAAACCTCTGTAGAAGCAGAAGAAGGTATATCACTTGCCAGTATTGTGGACCCTTGTTCACATCAACGCTTCATAGCTGTCTGTGCCAAAAAGCTATAATATTCAGGCTTCTACTCTCCACAAGTTCACACTTCATGCAGCTCTGGCTTTAACACCCTACATTTGCTGTGCATATATGGACCACTGTTCTGAATGTAATTGGCATTTGCAATGACAATAACTTTATATATTCCAAAGGAGTGTGTTTTGCTGCAAATGAGCTTAAGGCTTGATCAGGACATCACATGCCCTCAGTGATAAAGAAGGTGGTGAATGTTTGTAAAGCTTTTTCAAGATAATTTTTGTGGAAAATATTCTTTGTGCTTGTGACTTAGCAAATTGTTGCTGGTGGGAAATCAACTGCATTTAGCTTGTTGTCTAAAACTTGTTTGGTACATTGATAGTGTGTGTGCGTAGGGGAGGGGGAGATGGCCTTGGGGTTGAGGCAGAGCACTGGAAGTTGGAGATCTGGATATAGTTAGACTTGTGTTACTTGGCGCAAGTCACTTAGTCTCTGTGTAAAATAGTGACGTGTGAGCTGCTCCTCAAAGGAGTGCTATGAAGCTTAATTCATTAGTGTAATGATTTAATGCTTTGAGATCCTTGGGTGGGAGGCAAGAGAACTGCAAGGTATCTTATATATGTATATTTTTAATTTCCCCTCTACCTCCTCTTATTTAATGAACCATAATGTTAACTTGACAAGCTAGTCAATCTAGTGGAATGTCAATAGCCAGCTGGAGGTGCTGCTTCAAAAAGATGGACTCTGTCCTGTGCTCTAGTGGCTGGAAGTGAGATGTAGGTGGTTCGTAAAACTTAGTAAATTAAAATATGCATGGAGATGTGATTCCCGCCCCTTGTTTCAAAATGGGTCGGGGGAGGGTTCCCTCCTCCAGCTTTCTGAAACAATGCACAAGGCACTTTCTTAACCTAGAGCTCTTGAATATTGTAGCTCAGATCTATTGAATGATTGGTCTGAGAAGGATTTAGAGTAGTAATAATAAAAAAAGCTTAAGGTTTATTTAGCCAGCCTGCCATCATATACTCTTTTGGCTGTGATCTCATCAGCTCTTGCACCTGAAATTGGATCAGCTGTGGTCAGTACTGGAATGGAAGCTCTGTAAGAAAATGCCAAGGAGCAGTAGGAAGTACTATTGCTGGTTCAGGAAATGGCATTGTCTCTCTATAGAACCAGGGCTCCAGCACAGTGATAAGGGGCACTGAACTGTTTGAGACTAAAATCCAAGGTTCTGAGCATTTTGTAGTTATTAAAAATACAGTTGTCCTAGTGTAGCAATAACTCATGTTAATTGTGGTGTCTTGGTCAATTTCCAAATCTAGTTAATTACATGGTGCCTCTAAATTGCCCCAGTAGTTACATATGGAGGTTGATCTTCTTGTTTACTCTCCTTCTGTTAAGTAGTGTTGCTAAAGGTATTTTATCCCTGAGGTGGCTGCAGCAGTGGTAGTTGAAATGAATCACATTCGTCATACTTGGATGCTGTATAAACTGCAAGGTATTGTCTGTCTTGCTCTGATATGAGAAAATTCCTGTATCTTTGCTGGCATTTGAAAGCTTAACACATTTTTAGCTGCATTCCACACTGGGATGATGTAAGGCAGCTGTGTTTTGAGACATCACTTAAAATCCTTAATCCACAAACAATGAGCTTGTGTGCATGTTCTCTAACCTAAAAGTTGCTGCTAATCCCTAAATTTGGTTTGAAAAATTCATTATCTATTTGGAGTTGGTTAACAAAAGACAATATTAAGAAGGGCATCAGTTGGTGATTTAATAAGGTCATAATTATAGCCCTATGGTTGAGCTACTGA
>NW_020664550.1:793357-835821 GCF_002925995.2 Terrapene triunguis | reverse complement strand
TATATATGTGTATATGTATATGTATATATATATGTGTATATGTATATATGTATGTATGTGTGTGTATATGTATATATGTATGTATGTGTGTGTATATGTATATATGTATGTATGTGTGTGAAAATCAAATCACTTGAAACAGTTCATTGTACTTAGATCTATTTTTCCCCATAGTTCTAGTTAATCCATGACAGGCGGAGAACATGTGTGTACATGGTCATGCAATCAACTGAGTAAACAGATCTAAACAAAACTAACAGAAGATGTTTGGCTGATGTTCCTATAGTTAAACACATCTCCCACATGCTCTCAAATTCAATCTGCTGTAAAACTTGCCTTACTAATCTTTCCAAAGCAACTCCACCAACTTTCACATACATCCTCTTACTTTCTGTTGGGTAGAATTCCAGGTGGCTTTCTTGACCTGATGCTTTCCTTTTGCTTTCACCACTGCTTGAAATCAGCAAGTGACTGGTCTGTGAGTTGAGGTGACCAACTGTAAGTGATGTTAGCTGTAATCTTAATTTTGATTAGGTCCCTTGAGCCACATAACACTTTTCTTCATGGGAACTACTGTGCTACCTTAAAAATGTCTTGTTGAGATGGGACCCACTAGAAAATTGTTTTCCTATGGAAGGGGGAGTGGTAAGCAATTATAACATACCTTGAGTTACCATCATCATCATTAACCTTTTAATTCACCATCTGGTAAATAGACTTTTTTTTTTTTTATGTTTCTTTTTTTGAAAGGTCCCTCCTGAGAATTCGAGATCTTATTCCTGATACTGTGTATAAAACAATTGCAGAGAATGGAGTTACTTTCAGAGCCATCTTTTGTTTAATATCCCATTGAGATCCGTCTTGGATTGGAGGTAGCAGTTTTCAGTGTTGTCTGTGGAATTTCTGTGTAGCTCTTTTCAGAACTTGCAAGTCTCTTCATTTTGATTTAATTTTGTTTTGTTTTGTTTCCATTTACGGATATGTGTATATATACGCATACATTTGGGAGTTGCAACTGGGCCTTTGGATGTTTGTTTGCCAATGGCTGCTCAGTAAACTATGTAAATAAATAATGGAATAAAGTTTTCAATTATTCACTTTGACAGGGTTGAGTGGAATATCTTAAAATTTCCAGTTTGTGTATATTGCATTACTGTTTATATTTAAAATGTAAAACTACATTTTAAGGGTTTTACAGTTAATCATTGCTCTGCGTGCATAAGTGATTCCATTTGTTTGCAGCAATGAGTTACTTCAAACTTCTGGTATGGAATTGCTTTAGAAGTCCTCTGTTTTCCTGCAGTTTTTGATAGTGCTAATCCTCTGAGCTTTGAATCTGTTCAGAATGTGCCAACTAAAAAGTTAGATCCCAGATGGGGGGACCCTATTGGGAGGCTGGTGTAGTGTTAGATATGATTTCAGGTTTTTTGTTGTTGTTCTCTTCTCTTATTTGGGCTCCCTACTAATGGATTATTAACGAGGAGGGGGAAAGAAGAATACAGCTATTTCCTACTTCACTCCCACCCCCAGAAAAACCTTCCTGTGTGTCTAGTCTTCCCCAAATTAATCAAATGTTCCAAGGCTAAAATCTGAAGCTGATCAAAAGACTTCAATCCCTAATGGGTATCAGTTTCTTTAGAAGGCAAGAGAAAATGTTGTTTTTCTGCTTGAGCTCATATAAGTAGGTGTGGCAGAACTCATTTTTTAAAATAATTTCAATGGGTAATGATGCTTATTTTTAAGCATTTGTTCTTATTTTTATTAAATTGTCACTGGTGTGTGTGTGTGTGTGTGTGACCATGATTATTTGATAGTAGATGTTGAGATTCGAATAGTTAAAGCTTTATTACTGTTAACACAAATTGTCAACATCACGTACAAGAAATACAAAGTAAATATCCTTAAATGAAACTAATAATTTCTCAAGCAGCATTTATCTTACTTTGTCTATCTGTACACTTCTCTTATCAATGGAAATATTTTTTTTCATCAGTTTGTCTGCATATGGTGAAATTGACACTTACTGACACTGGTAACAAGCTAATCCTTCCACGCCTACTTATGAGCCTGTTGTCCTCAATCAGCTAGTGTTTATCCACCATGCTTGTTCCCAAATGATTTCTCTTCCCGTGGAGTGACCCCTATCCATCCTTCTGCCTCTTAATTTAATCAAGTTAAACAACTGGATTTAAAAAAAAAAATCCCCTTGGTTTCTTCCATTTCTGGCATTTGCTTTAAGACCATATATTGGGTAATTCCACCCCCTCCCCTTTTTATTTAAACTCTGAAGAAGGCAAAACCTAAACCCAGAATTCTGTGGACATTTGCACCTATCCCTCTACCTTGCTTTCCCCCTCCCCACCCTCAGGCAAGTACGCTTATTGGAAGGATGAAGGTTGGAAAACAAAATCCAGGAAAAGGATAAAGTGCTTCATAATTGGTTAATTATCCATCTCTTGTGCATGGATTTACCTTTAGAGTTGACAATTCAAATAGTTAAACAGTATTCCTTTTCATACTTAGGAAATCTGTGTAGTGTCTCTCAAACATAAGCAATATGAGGAATTTCTGAAATGGGATGTCTGAACTCTTCACTATTAGTTTCTGCTAACCTAAGAGGCTTTGTTCTCCTTGCTCATGATTGAGAAATTATCAACTTTTGCTGAATCTTTCTGAACTTTAAATACGTATATTCTTGGAGGAAGCAGCTGGGAAATGTGGATCCCTAGCTCTAGTTGAGTAGGATTATTTTAATGTGCCATCTGTCAATTAGAAGCCAAATTTTTATTCTCTAAAAATGTATCAATCAATGGGAAGGTGACCAAGAAACAACATGGAAACTGGAAGCTGGTATCTGATGCATTACAGATGTTTCAATATCTTTGTAATCAGGATTATTTAAAAACTTAGAATATTGAACACAGTCAAAAATATAGATTAAATTTCTTTGTAATGGTTTCAAACAGGTACATTTTGTGCTGTCACCAGCTATATGTACCAAGGACTTGATCAAGGCATTTTCTTGTATTCCTCCACCCTCATCATATAACAGATGGCAAAATTTGGAGCTGGAGCATGACCCAAGGAAGAATCCAATTGACAGCTTGCATTAATTCCTGCAACGTATCCTTGCCATAACTGCTTGTAATGTGTAGCGACTAGAGATGATCTAGATTAGTGGTTCTCAAACTTTTGTACTGGTGGCCCCTTTCACATAGCAAGCCTCTGAGTGCGACCCCTCCCCCCTTATAAATTAAAAACACTTTTTAAAAATATATTTAACACCATTATAAATGCTGGATGCAAAGCGGGTTTTGGGGTGGAGGCTGATAGCTCGCAACCCCCTGTAATAACCTCGTGACCCCCTGAGGGGTCCTGACCCCCAGTTTGAGAACCCCTAGTCTAGATGCAACCATACCCTTATATTTGTAGAAACTGGACCTGCGGCTTGGACTTGTATTTAAACACAACAGCTTTAGTCTTCTGTAAAACTCATTTTGGTTCAGGATCTCCTATTGCTTATGCCAGTCTTATCTTTGGGACTACTCTGTGGACTTTAAATAGAATCAGGCCGATGTAAATCAGGAATAAAAGAAGGCAAATCAAGCCCTACTCACCCCTCCACCATTCAGACATTCATTGCAACCCAGTGTGCTATGGGCTAGGGAATCAAGACTGTGAAAAGCCAGCACTTACGACCAACTTCAGTCATGAAATAAAGCATTTAGGATGCTTCCACACATTCTCTCCCCCTCCCCACCACTAGTTCTGAATTTAGCAAATGCATTTATTCCAGATTTTATTCCTTGCTCTGGTGACCCCATGACAACCAGAATAATTTTAAAATTCTTCAACATTGTTTACTTACTCTCATGTCTCTGCTTCTCCACACCCCTTCTTTTTGTAGTTAAATAGTAACATAGTGGGAGAAATTTACTCAACCACATTCACCTACCTAGTTATATTGAAACATTATGTTCTTCTGGGTCTTCTTGGATTATCTACTTAGGCGTCAGTGTGGGGAGGATGTATCATTCATCACTGGAAGATCAGTTCTTCATTGATGGCTTTGTGAAAAACCTCTGTGTCCCTTCCACTTGGCATGTTCTAGCTGGCTTTAGTGTCACACTGATACTTGGATATTAATGTCAATTTCAGTTTTTATACATTCATTTGAATTAGCTTTGGGGTTTGGTTCACAATCACCACGCTACAGTTAGTTGTGATAGATCTATCTTGGATTGTAGTGGTGATGTGGTAAGATTAATGCTTTGAATTTTGTAATGCCTTGCTTCTGAGGAACTGTCTCTTCTAAACATTGTGTTAGCACTTTTATGGTATGAGTATTATCTTCATTTTACAGATGAGGGCAGTTACTTCTCACCGTCAACGTAAATATTTACTTTGTTGCTGTTGCACTCTAGGGCTTGTGACCCAGAAGTGCTGCCTTGAATCACTAGTGTGAGAGTTAATCATTTCTTGAACAAGTTGAAGCAAGGATTTGGAATTAAAAAAAAAAAAAAAAAAAAAAAAAAAAAAAAAAAACCAAAACACTACTTCCTTTGCAAGTCTAAATATAAAATGATCATGTGTTTACAAGAACAGGCATTATTTGGGAGTGCAGCTTGTACTCTGGAGTCAGCGTGGGCATGATGTTACAATAGTACTGTGCAGTCTGTGACAAGTCTAGATAAGAATTAGCGATTGGCAGCTTGGTAAGAGTTTAGGCATTGGGAGAAATAAGCCTACAACTTGTCATTCCTAAGCACTAGGAGTGGAAGCAAATATATATGTAAATGTGGCTTGGGGGAGGGGAATTATCCTGAACTGGATACGTCTGGCTCCACTGAATCCAATGTGTACATTTCTGTATGCTCCAGCACGTTCCATGGAATAATGCTGCAAGTCTTGGTTGTAAAACACAAGTAGTAAAACCTCTGTCATTGTTTTGAGGTGGGTGGCTTTTGCTTCCTTCTCTCCTCCAGGACTCTAATAAAACGTGGGGGAAGTCATCCGATGGCTGTGTCCCAAAAGCAGGAGAAATGTGGCTGTTAATAAAAAATAAACCTGAAATTAAGATTGGGCTGTGTGCAAGGCTTTCAGTAGAAAAGCATGTTTGTATTGCCACTTCGTCCAGCATGCTGGATTTTGGGTTGTGTGTGAAATTGAACCTTACCTTAATTGTAGGGAGGAAGGGGAACCCTTCAGTTGGACACACATTTTAGTAGAAAACTTCCATGCTACTGTTTCTGAGATCAATCAAAGCAGGAGTTTTTATCTTGGAGAGCCCTTGATCTTATTGTGGTCTATGCATGGGGGGAGGAGAGAGAGAAGAGTAAAGCCATGTGGCATGTTGGGGGAAGTAGTCTTAAAAGAAAGCTTTGAGCTGGCTTAATGAGCCCCATCTACAACACAGAAGGCATTGATTTGCTGTCTTTTTTTTTTTTTTTTTTTTCTTCTCCTCAGATGCTTTAAGCACAGCAGAGGGCAGAAATTGATGCATTCTGTTGTGTATAGGAACACTATCCAAAAGGGATGGGGGCATTCATAAAGGCAGGCTAGCTCAAATAAAGTTGCTGTGTAAATGTTTGTGCACATAGAATGTCTTGAGAGGGGAAGAAGGCTCGTCTTGAGGAAACCAGGTCTCAGTGCCACTCAGGTTTGGCCAGGCTGCTGTAACGCCTGGGGAGCCGCCGGGCCCAGCCAGCAGGACATGAACTGCTGTTGTGGGGTGAGTCCGGGGTTGGCTTGCTCTCCAGCATCCCCCGCTACCACCACCTGCCCAGAGCCTCCCCTTTGCACTGGGTCAGGATTAGAGTTGCAGTGCCGGGATGGAAGGTGCTCCTGCCCCCTTGGTCTGTGCGCCCTTGGTGGGGTGGGGAGGTAGTGGCAAAGGAAATGGATGATGGCCTGTGACCTTGTAACCCGCTCCCCAAGTAGTTTAGACCTTGGGTGGGTTGCAGAAGAAGACAAAATACAGGTGACAGGTTGCCTTGGTAGAAAGTTTGGAATCCACTAAGCTTGAGCTAACTAAGCAGGTTTCTCTTACTGCAGTTGGATAAGAGCTGGCAGTCCTGTGGCTCAACTTCATTAATTGTAATGGTGCGCTCTGGCCTGCCAGCCCATGTTTTTTATAGGATTATTTATATATATATAAAACCTCTAAGATTTTATTTTTGAAAACTTTTAAAACTCAAATTTCCTCGCCAATGCTGTCATTTGAAAGAATAACCCAGGCAACTCTCACTCATCCTTATGTACTTTTAATTTAAATAAAAAAATCACAAGCCATGGCTGTTGGATGGTAGATGCTTGGCTGACTCTTGTCTACTTTGGGGAATAGGAATAGCTTGTGCTGGGTGGCAGTCATTCCAGACTTTATTCAGAGACAGCTAAAGTGCTGAAATACTGAAATCTTTAACAAGCAGTTAAAATTATTTTGGGATCCCATTTATTTCTATAAAATAAACTGACTTAGACAAGTGTGAGGCTGCAGATTTGCTTATCATGGTAGAAATGGTGGCACATAAGCAGCTCCTGGCATCTTGACTCTAAGAAGGTAACCAAATAAGCAGATTAACTCTAAACCAAGAGAGGATTTGATCTACAGGAGTAAAGTGGTGAAGTGATGAAATTTAGACAGCGCTATTAATTTTGAGGCTTATTTTTTTTTCTTCTGCTAATAACTTTCAATAATAGCATCTTGGCTTCCATTCTCTCTCTTAATCTAAAATAGTGTTTTTCTGTCTACATTTGGACAAGTATTTTCACGCAAATTATAAATAGCAGAGCTTTATGATTTACAGATGGTGAGAGCTTACAATTTGATTGTACTTAAAAATGCTAGAAATTGTAGCATGGAAATTAGTCTTTGACTTTCTTTAGCTGACTAATTCCCTGTGTACACCATTCTCTTCTGAATTTTTGAGAAAAGTAGCTCAGTTTCTGCCAAAGTTGTAGCTGACTTGGTTGCCCCGAACTGTCTGTCTCTGAGTAAGCAGATCTTTTTGTTTTTTTTATGTTTTTCTCCAAAGAGGTAAGGCTCAATCAATCAAAATGTTTCTGTGGCATTGACAATGGCAGCAGTTTCCTTGAGAGGGTAAATTCATCTGCTTACTTGCCATTGGATTTTAAGTTGCTAATACAGGTATTTCTCTAATTATTAGTCATGAGTATTCATTTTCATGGTGGGTGTGTGTGTGTATTTTATAAACTAGGCAGAAACTAGTGTTTCTATAATAAGAACAATGACCTGAGATCTTGGTTGGTTTGACGGCCATTCAAGCAGATCTTCTAGTTTATTTTAATTTTTCGCTTTACTTTAAAATTGCCATGTGTCCTGAAGGAATATATAAAACGTTGCTGAGGAGAGAGCAATCTCCAGCTTTCTAAGTACTGATGAATGTACTTAACAATTCTATTGCCAGTTGCATGCTATGGCTTCTTTATATGGATGCAGTTTTCCACACATGGTATCTAGACACGTGGTACAATAGTGAGCTTGTAGCATAGGATGTAGAAGTATCCCCCAGTCTGCCGATTACTTCATCATGGATCCTTAGAGTAAAGGGAATGAACTGTGTGGCTTTAGGAGGCTAATATGGGATAAAGAGCCTTTTATCTGTTTCCAGTTTGAATCTAGGTGGTCACTGATGGTGACTGAAGGGGTGTGTGTCTCCTCCCAAAAAGGCTTGCTCTAGTGGTATAAACAGTGCTAATGCAGACAAGTTGCTAGTGAGTAAGTGTTTTAACCCCAGGATTATTTAGCTTGGCTCAGGGCAGGTCCAGAGGACACAGTAATAACAAAAAAAAGCCAACAGTCATTGATGGCTTGTCACTTCTGGCACTACCTCTGGTGGAGGTGCACCATTGATAGCATCTGTGGGACATCTTAGGGGAGAAAATAGCTAGTGTAGACAAGGCCTTCAGGGCAGTTACCTTGTGGCTGTTCAGTGACCGGTATGAAATTAAGTAGTAGGTCTAAGTTTCTAGTGTACACCACTGTATTTTAGGGGCTAATTGATCCACCCCCTTGTTTCCCATCTCAGCAGAGGCCAAAAATTCAATGAATCTCTTTGACTCCTAGAAGTGATCTATCCAGGTCACAGGGAACCATAATTTGCAGGACACCTTTGAGAAAGCTTTTATTGTTATCAGTAGAAGCTTTTATAGGGTGCCCATCACTGTTGTATCTAGGTGCTTGTAAAATAATAAAACTCAAATAAGCAAAGCACCAGGCTTCCCTGGTAGTGCTTAATCAAAATGGGAAGTTCTGGGGGAGAGAGGTGCATTTTACCACTAAACAATGTACTTGAAAGACATAACATGTCAGAGTTATCAGGAAACTGAAGTGCACTCTTTTGTTTTCTTGGGTATTCCAGAACAACTAGTGACATACAATAGACCACAATTCACTGCAGCAGAATTTACACTCTCTCTAAAAGTGTCAGAGTTAATGCTTAAACATATTTCTGTAGGGAGTAAATTCCAGAGGCATGGGCCTGCTGCCAAGAATACCTGGCGCCTGCAAGCTTCACCCATATGCCATAACTGTTTCTGTGGATAATAGGGCTTCAGTCCTCTGGGCTGTTGAACTAGCACTGATTCCACTTAAAATAGTTCTCTAGACTGAGATCAGGACTGGATCGTGGGTTGGAGAAACATCCTGTAAACTACCAGATGCAGTTCTTTAATCTAAACTAGTGGTTCTCCATCTGTTTACCATTGTGGGCCACATATGCAGCTCTGTGTGTTATGTGGGCCACATCCACACAATATATATACTACCTGTATGGCCCTGAGGATGTCACATGGGCCGCAGCTGTGTGCTAATTGGGCTGCAAGTGGGCCGCAGGCTGAGAACCACTGATCTAAACAGGTGCTAGGTGGTAACCACAAGTCAGTCAGTGGTAGGCTGCTATGCGGCCAACTGGTATCTTGGAATTCTTGTTAATCTACCCAGTTCTGTCGGAGTGCAATATCCCAAATTCTTTTTTGGCAACCACAAGTATGATGACATAGTTGCTACTCCCAAGGTGCTTCTCATCATTCCAGATAATCCTCCTGGAAATTTTAGAAACAAAAAATTAAACTGCACAGAGAATAGTCGCTGCCCTGCTTTATCCAAAACCCTGGGTGACTGGTATCAGTTCGGAGCTGGGGATGTTTCAACCCACCTTTCTCATGAGTTCGGTTTAGTGATGCCTTTACGTTCACTGCTTTAAAGCGATACACTTTTGATCATTGTTTGGTGCATGCAGTGACTTATGGTGTTTAGTTTTACTTTGTCAGTGGTTCCTGAGGGGATGCCTGAGTTCAGAGACATGAAGTTGTGAGCCATAAAGCAATGAGATCCTCTTGCTCTCTTGCAGGTGGCTTGGATTGAAAAGAGAATATTAACGCAATGAGGAGATGTTTGGCCATTGATGTTGATCTTGAGTTTTTTGAGGTTTTTTAGTGTGGTCTGGTTTGTAGAGTTAATACTTCAGGCTGTCCTCCAAGATATTACTCCATTGATACATGCAGCCAGACTCTCGATTATAACCAGAAAAAATGACCATACCTGTCACATGTAGTTTCAGCTTTACTAATAAGCACATGTATTCTCTGAATTGCAAGATTTGGAATAGGAGAAGCTGCTTAATGTATGGATTGATCAATACTTGTGGCTCTGTCAACTTTGACTTGGAACCTGTGTAAGTTTCTTGAAAGCTATAATAATTTGCTTTCATCTTTGTGCTTTGTTGGATGTGTTTTGGGTTTTTTTTTTGTTGGCTTTTTCTATTTCTTCAGGTAGGTTGCTTGCTGTATTACAAAATTTGTTTTCCATATTCTGTTAAAATGCCCAGTGGATTTGTCCATGGACGACAACAAATCACAGTATGTTTAACTCTTTTTCTGAACATTATCAAAAACCGCTTTCGGCCCCTTTGATACCATTTGGTTTCTTTTGTAAACTAGTTTTGGAAGGTAGCTGTTTGCCTCTTTCCTCACCATGCTTTCTTTGATGAAATGTTGACCCTCTGATGTCCCTGCCCCCCTCCCCAACTGACACACAAAGGGGTCTGCTTCACCACAATTAGCCTTTTTAAAAAAAAGTCAGCATGCTTCCTGTATATGTCTGCTTAGTAGGCTACTTACACTGTTTGCATGTGATATCTCAGTAGGACTGTCTGCAGAGCACTACGGGAAGATACTGAAATAGGAACAAAAGACTTTGTAAGTAAAGAACTGAAAATTGCATCTGGAGCAGGGGGAGAATCTTTGCCACTGCAGAGAGGGAGGAATAATTACAGCCTTACAAAGGTCACATGATACAGTAATGATCCGATGGAAACTTAACTTGCTTTGAAAGAAAATGTGCTTTCTGGTGTTTCCTCCTGGTGTTGAAATGCTTGTTTTCATTTTTGTTTTGTTTTGTTTCATGCTGTGGTCTGGGTTCCATAAATGCCTCCTGTGAACTTCCATCACTTGTGGAATAGAAGTGAAGAATTTGAGGATGAACTGAAAATGTGCAAACAGCTGCTGCCAAAGACTGTCTTGCTAAGGCCTAGTCTACAAATGGTTTTACTAATGGTGTGATGTTAAACCTATTTAAACTGTTTTATCTTTGCATGTGGACAAGCCTTAAGACCTTGTCTAAACTAGACAAACTTGCAAGTTTGTTTTTGTTCCAGCAATGATGCGTCTGCACTCTTTGCTACCAATGATTTTAAGCGCTAGTGCAGAAAGCTACAATGCTATTATATAACCTACTTTGACCATATGGCAAAAGACATTTGAGCCATGCTCTCATTGGAACCATTACTGAGAAACAGGTGGTAATTTTCCTATCAGAGATGCTGCACTCTGCTAGTATGTCTTCACTGCACAGTTAACTTGGGTTAACCTAGCCTGGGTGCAAGAATCCCCACCACAAACCACACCTGTGCTACTGTGTGCTTACTGTTTGTGTTGCCTGTGTATGTCTGTGGGTGTATCCCATTGTTCGGGCTGCGATATTCTAGGATTAGTTTGTGGTCAATTGTAGGAGAACTTGTGTGCCTTCCAGGGCAGCTGTGGGAAGGGCATTGGAGGACTCTTTCCACTCAAATGACTTTAGCCTGTGTTCTCAGTAGAAAGTGGGTGGCTTCCAGTCTGAGTTTTAAGTGGAGCCTGGGTTCTAACCTATACCTCTACCCATGTAACCTAGTCCATGCTTTAAGCACTTCTAAATGTGAGTCGGGGGTGGGAGGGTGGAAATGAAGCTAAAATGTGGGTAAGAGCCCAGGTTAACTGTGTGGTCAAGACACCCTTTATGGCTATGTCTACACTGCAGGCTAGGGGTGTAGTTCCGCTGCTTGGTTACACACATTGACGGTAGCTTGAGCATAAATAGCAATGTAGTTTCAGTAGCTTGGGTCGCAGCAGTGCAGGCATGGCTGAGCTGCACTGAGCACAAAACCTGCCTGAAAGTTCTGGGTATGTACTAAGCACAGCTTGGCTGTGCCTCTGTTGTTGCTACCCTTGCTACTGCAGCTACAATGCTATTGACGCTTCAGTCACGGTGAATGTGTATAAATGAGCAAAGCACTCACTCCCCTGGCTCGTAGTGTAGACATAGCCCATGAGACCCGGTGAGGTTTTAAGAGTTTGCATTTATGCTAATGCTTTAGTTGGAGCTGGAGATTTATACTACCATAGACGTCTGCTTTGTCTGAATAGATTGTGACCTGCAAAACACAGCACAATTTTTTTTTTTTTTTTTTTTGCTGCAGATAATGTACACTTCATAGTAATAGGAAAAAATGAAGGGAACCTGATACTTGTTGCCTGAAACTTGGAGGCCGCATTCCTGATGCAACAGGTCCCAGGACAAAACTTTAAACTCTGCAGCTGGGAAGCAGATTGTATTTGTCACTCCAAAGAATTTAGTGTTGAGCTCATTTCCTGCCCCTTACCCTGATAACATTTCCTGCCTGGTATGAATCTTCCTCATTGTGCTGTTGAATCCCAGTAGACTCCTCCCCCACTTTTACCTGTTCCAATTTGGCTATAATGCCTCTGGAGTTGGTCTGATCGATACATATGTAACTCCCATTATTCCTGCTATAGGAGTTAGTTATGTAAATCACTTCATGCATCAATGGAAGAAAGACCCTTCTGCTGTGGCCAAGGTCTCTTACTCAAAACACACTTTCACATGTGTTCCACCTTCATATTTATTTTGATTTAGAGCCAATGAAGTTTGAAACCATCATTTTCCCCCCAAAATTAAAAGAAAATAACTAACCAGAAGATACCAAATCAAACAACCCAACAAAACTCAACTCACTTGTAAGTGTTAGTTTTTATCCCTTCCTTCCCAGAAGCTTTGGTTAAAAGTTGGGCTTTGCAGCATGCTCTAAAGGTCAACAGATATGGTCAATTTCAGGGAGGGACTCCGTTCCAAAATAGAGGGCATCTCCTGGAGAATGTATAACAGGCAGCTCCCTTTCTTATACCAAGAAAGCTATACCAGCTTGAGTGCCTCTGGCCACAACAGCTGTGACAAAACAGCGAGGAGGGAGCTGGTCTTTTGGGGCATTGTAGGTCAAAACGAACACTTCATACTCCATTCTGAAACCAGATGATTAGATCCTAGACTATTGGTGTTCCACGCTCCCAGCAAGGTATGTTTTATTAACTGCAAACTGCTGGATTTATCCTCATTTTTTCTAGGTTGATTTCAAGGTGTAATCGTTAAGGTAACAAAGCGTGGGTTACAGTAGCACAGTCCACATCTGACATAAGGGTTGCTAACACCCCTCACGCATGGTTGTAGTATGGTGTGTTCTTTGTCACAGCTGCTGTGTGATTGTCCAACGGCACTTTGGTGTCCAGCAAAGCTCTCTAAGGGTATGTCTACACTACGAGAGTAGTTTGATTTTAGTTAAATCGAATATGTGCAATCGATATTAGAAAGTCGAACGTGTGTGTCCACACTAAGGACAGTAATTCGACTTTGTCAGTCCACACTACCGGGGAAAGCGTCGACATTGGAAGCGGTGCACTGTGGGCAGCTATCCCACAGTTCCCGCAGTCCCCGCTGCCCATTGGAATTCTGGGTCGAGCCCCCAATGCCTTCTGGGTAAAAAAATGTGGCGAGGGTGCTTTTGGGTAACTGTCGTCATCCGTCAGTCACTACCGCCCTGCCTCCCTCCCTGAAAGCGCCGGCGGGAAATCAGTTCGCGCACTTTTTGATCAGTGACAGCGCGGACGCCACAGCACTGCGATCATGGATCCCGCTGTGACCATCGCTGCAGTTGTGGCCATTCTCAACACCTCGCACCTTATCATACACCTTTCCCTGAGGCAGATGCAGAGAAATCAGGCGAGGAGGCTACGGCACCGCCGTGAGGGCCTGAAGTCGGAGAGTAGCACAGAGCTGTCAGAAACCACGAGCCCCAGCGCCCAGGACATCACGGTGGCAATGGGGCATGTGGATTTTGTTGAACGGCGATTCTGGGCCCGGGAAACAAGCACGGACTGGTGGGACCGCATAGTGCTTCAGGTCTGGGATGAATCCCAGTGGCTGCGAAACTTTCGCATGCGGAAGGGGACTTTCCTGGAACTTTGACTTGCTGTCCCCTGCCCTGAAGCGCAAGGACACCCGCATGCGAGCAGCCCTGACTGTCCAGAAGCGAGTGGCCATAGCCCTCTGGAAGCTTGCAACGCCGGACAGCTACCGGTCAGTCGCGAACCACTTTGGCGTGGGCAAATCTACCGTGGGGGTTGTTGTCATGCAAGTAGCCAAGGCAATCGTCAAGGTACTGCTGTCAAAGGTAGTGACCCTGGGAAACGCGCAGGCCATCATAGATGGCTTCGCTGCGATGGGATTCCCAAACTGCGGTGGGGCTATAGATGGGACTCACATCCCTATCCTGGGACCGGGCCACCAGGCCAGCCAGTACATCAATAGAAAGGGCTACTTTTCAATGGTGCTGCAAGCACTGGTGGACCATCGGGGACGGTTTACAAACATCTACGTCGGATGGCCGGGCAAGGTTCATGACGCTCGCGTGTTCAGGAACTCTGGTCTGTTTAGACGGCTGCAGGAAGGTATTTACTTCCCGGACCACAAGATAACTGTTGGGGATGTGGAGATGCCTACAGTGATCCTCGGGGACCCAGCCTACCCGCTAATGCCCTGGCTCATGAAGCTCTATACTGGCGCCCTGGACACAGAAAAAGAACTGTTCAACTACCGGCTGAGCAAGTGCAGAATGGTGGTGGAGTGTGCTTTTGGCCGTCTCAAGGGGAGATGGAGAAGCTTACTGACTCGCTGTGATCTCAGCGAAACCAATATCCCCATCGTTATTGCAGCTTGCTGTGTGCTCCACAATCTGTGTGAGAGCAAGGGGGAGACCTTTATGGCGGGGTGGGAGGTTGAGGCAAATAGCCTGGCTGCTGATTACGCCCAGCCAGACAGCCGGGCGATTAGAAGAGCCCAGCGGGACGCGCTGTGCATCCGGGAGGCTTTGAAAGCCAGTTTCAAGGCTGAGCAGGGTACCCAGTGACTTTTAAGTTTGTGGACACAGAAGCAGAACTTGCCCCCGTTTCTTTACCCAGTTGCCGTCGACTATCCTCTCCAATCACATACCCCCTTCACCCCCTTCCCAAAAAATAAAATCTGTTCTGTTTTGTTAATGGACACCGTTGTCTTTATTACTGTTTTCGCGGGAATGTTTTAAACCTGGGACGCAGACTGTGGCGGGGGGCGGGTTTAGGGTTGTGATGCAAATGATGCTTCTAAACTCCAGGAATGACAGGCTCCGCGGTGGTGGACTGGTTGTTTCAACGGAGCCTGCCAGCCCTCCTGGCCGGGACTGCGTGTATGTGTCGGCTATGTGACTGTCTTGCAGGGGGAGGAGGGTTACAGATCCCCTGCTGCGCGGCTCTGTGATGCAGGGTAAGGACCGCTGCATAAGATCTGTAACTGCCCTCCCCCGCCACCAAGTCACAGAGCAACACCACCCCCCCCACCACACAAAACATGAAAACCACCTCCCAGACTGACCAGGATAACTAGTCACTGCACTGTATATGTGCCCTGCTGCTGCACCTGCCCCCTGCTAAAGGTGACTGTCCTGTCCAATGACCAAGCCCCTTCCCCCCCCTTCAGACAGACTCCCCTCCAAAAGAAGAGGATGGAAACAGAAATGAACAGAAACGTATTCTTTATTAACAACCGCACATGGAACGGGGGCGTGAAACTTGGACGGGGTCTTGTGTGAGGCGGGTAGGAAAGGACTTTTCAAATTTTGGGGAATGAGAGCCTTCTAGTGGTAGAGCAGTCCGCAGGGGTGGAGTGAAATTTTTCACGGCCCCTTCCACCCCTCCGTGTTTGGACTTTGGGTGAGGGGGGTATGGGACTTGGTAGCGGGGCAGGGCAGTTACAGAGAGACTGCAGCGGGGCTCTCTCCTCCTGCCTCCGGTCCTGCAGAACATCCACAAGGCGGCGGAGCGTGTCCGTTTGCTCCCTCATTAGTCCAAGCAGCGTTTGAGTAGCCTGCCTGTCCTCCTGTCGCCACCTCTCCTCCCGTTCAATGTTTGCCCGGTGCATTTGGGACAAGTTCTCCCTCCACTGTGTCTGCTGGGCTGCCTGCTCGGGAGCATCCCATTAGTTCAGCAAACATGTCTTCCCGTGTCCCCTTCTTCCTCCTCCTAATGTGCGCTAGCCTCTGGGCAGATGTGGCTGTGGGAATTGGAAAAAGGGAGTGAATTCCTGAGACAGAGCAATGTATCTGTGAACAGAGAACATAGTCTTTCTCTGTGAACAAGACCATGCAGAGCACCTATCACACGCGCACTGAGGACAAGGTCGAATTTTCGGGCCTCGCCTACAGTGCCTGCGGTCTTGCTGTGGCGAGCTGAGGAGCAGGGCTGGACACCGGACTTTGTCTAGCTGGCAAACATGGTAAGCCGTAGACTTGTGGCCGCTTAAAACTTTAAGAGTGGCACTGGCCTCCTTTCACATAGAAAGCAATGCGAGTCTCTGCTGGCAGCAATCCTGCAAGCATGAACTCTGGCCCTGTCCCACCCCCTCGCGGCTGTAAACCGCGTGGCTGTAAACCGGCGGTTGCAGTTCTGTAAAGGGACGGGCAAGCAGTCCCAATACTAACTTTCCCCTACCTAATTCACAGCAGGGAGTCATGCCAGACATCACCCTCCTGAAGGTCTCGGAGAGCCAGAAGGAGAAGATGCTCCGGGACAGCCTGCAGAAACCGGGGCCATTTGCTGCAATGCTCTGCAAGGCCATGATCCCGGAGTACCTGCTGGCGTTGTGGCAGGGAAACGTGTCCTACCACGGGGGGCCTAATAAGCTCTCCCTGCCCAGGAACCTGCTCATGAGGCTGGAAAAACACCTGCAGGAGGCGTATGAGGAGTTCTCCCCGGAGGATCTCGCCTCTATCCCCGGTTACATTGACCAGTTCTTGGCTTAGGTGCCCTTGGAGGGACAAATGACTGCAGGGTTTTGGGCACTATAATCATGAAGCGGACATTGTGAAATTTTTTGAAAATGGTTCGGACTACATATTGAGGCGCCCAAAGACAGACTAATCATGATACACTTTGCACAGATTCCCCTTTTGTTTGACTTTCCTGTTTACATGTTTTGAAGCACTTTACCCACTGTTAATATTTTAAATCTTCCTGTTTTGTTGTAAATAAATGTTTACATGTTTGAAAGCACTTTAGCTACTGTTAATATTTTAAATATGCCAGTTATGTTGTAAATAAATGTTTAGATATTTAAAACACTTACTGCTTGATCCTTCCCCTGAATCTGTGTCTGGGGTAACGGCGGGGGACGGTTGGTAGGGGATCTCTGTCAGGGTGATGAAGAGCTCCTGGCTGTCGGGGAAATCAGCGGTGCCAGCGCTGTCGACTGCCTCGTCCTCCTCATCTCCTTCTTCATCTTCCCCGTCCGCTAACATGTCGGAGGAACCGGCCGCGGACAATATCCCATCCTCAGAGTCCACGGTCAGGGGTGGGGTAGTGGTGGCGGCCGCACCTAGGACGGAATGCAGTGCCTCGTAGAAACGGGATGTGTGGGGCTGGGATCCAGAGCGTCCGTTTGCCTCTTTGGTCTTCTGGTAGCCTTGTCTCAGCTCCTTGATTTTCACGCGGCACTGCGTTGCATCCCGGCTGTATCCTCTCTCTGCCATGGCTTTAGAGATCTTCTCATAGGTCTTTGCATTCCGTCTTTTGGAGCGCAGCTCGGAAAGCACGGACTCATCTCCCCACACAGCGATGAGATCCAAGACTTCCCGATCCGTCCATGCTGGGGCCCTCTTTCTATTGGATTGCACGGCCATCTCTGCTGGAGAGCTCTGCATCGTTGCCACTGCTGCCACTGCTGCTGAGCTCGCCACGGTGTCCAAACAGAAACTGCGCTTCAAACTGCCCAGACAGGAAAAGGAATTCAAATTTTCCCGGGGTGTGGCTGGTCAGAGCATCCGAGCTCGAACTGCTGTCCAGAGCGTCAACAGAGTGGTGCACTGTGGGATAGCTCCCGGAGCTATTACCGTCGATTTCCATCCACACCTAGCCTAATTCGATATGGCCATGTCGAATTTAGCGCTACTCCTCTCGTTGGGGAGGATTACAGAAATCGATTTAAAGAGAGCTTTATGTCGAACTAAATGGCTTCCTGGTGTGGACGGGTGCAGGGTTAATTCGATATAACGGCGCTAAATTCGACATAAAAGCCTAGTGTAGACCAGGCCTAATTGTGAAGGCCAGTAAAAAATTAGTCTCTCACTCTCAGCTGAAGGGGCAGTTGTAATTCTCTACAAATCTGGTGGCTTCTCCTAATTTATGAGCATCAAGTCTCAGGATTGAGCTTCTGGCAAGCTAGCCCACATAGATACCCCAGTCTCTTCCAAACACAGTTGAGGCATTCAACAGCAGTGGTTGGCTTTTTTGAGTGAGACTGATGGTACTGCCACTACCTTCAGTTTAATAACTCTGAATCTTTCTTCCTGCCAGAGGCCTTGCTGTTATCCTTTCTGAAAATACATTTTTCCACACCAGTAAGTATACAAATGTATCTCTCCATTTTTAAAGAAAGGAGAAGCATTTCTAAGTGATCATTCATGTGAAATGTAGTCAGGGTATGAAATACAAAGAGTGTACTGGGGTTGCTACATCCGCCTTCAGGAAGAGTCAGATGATCTCGTAAATGGTTCAGCATTTAACCAGCCTGACCTGTGTTGTTTCTTATGAGAAGGTTAAATGGTGCTTACAGAATTGTTTTCTCTCATTGACAATCAGAGTGAAAATAAATGCAGCTCTGTGAATAGACAAAGGGTGGTCTGGTGTATGGGGAAAGCAGCCCCCCCTTTTGCTTCTAGCTCAGTGGGCTTCTCAATGCATTCTTACTATGTGAAACCTCACTCAAATTCTGGTAATTTGACAGTAATGATATTAAAAACTGTTGACCTCCATGTGTTTAGCACACGTATGCTGCTATTTCTGCAGTACGGGGTGGTTTTTCTGCAAACATTTGAAGATCAGCCTTTTAAAATCTCTCTCTTTATGGAGCCTTTAATTGCTTGGGGAAGGTGGGGGTGTGGAGTTGAAGTAGCACATAGAAATTACCTGATTTTTAAATACTCTAAAGAGCTATTGAACTAAACCTTTTCTTAATTTATTTTTAAACTTTATCACCTTAACTTTTACATCTCCTTTTACACTTGAGTTGTATTCTCACTTTCTTCTATGCTATAGATTGAGTTCAGGAACCCAACTACAGTATGTAACTTTTTCAATTATGTTACTAGCCAGAGAAGCTCAATTGAGATTTGGCATGCTGTCATATTAAGGAATCTGACTGTAAACACATTGCATAATAATTAACATTAAAAATGGAACGTATTTTTTAAAATGTATTGTCCTTCCTTTTTTGTTTTGCTTTCCTTTATCCTAAGTGAACTATCTGTTTCACTTTTGTCCTATAGTTGGGCTGGGTGGACAGACCTCCCCTTCCCTCTACCTTCATGCAAGCCACAGGAGAGAAGCTGCACATGTTCTACTCCAGTTCTTGGGTGCTGTAGCCTCTTTGCTACTGTGTGTGTTCCTTCCCCACCAACCTCTGCAGGGTATGAGCTTAACAAGAGGCCCTGGATAGTTACAGATCCTTGGTTACATTCTCTGGCTCCCTTGCTCTTCCTTCAAACTGAGCTCTGTCATAGGGTGAGCCCTCCATCCTGCATGTGGCAGTGGCCAAATCACACAAGTTCCTGCAGCCTTTTGCATCATAAATTATGTAGAAGCGGAAAGATGTGACACTTCGCAGGAGTAGGGTTGTGGGGCACCTGCTGTTAGCATGAGGAAGCCTTGTCTGTGCCTGCCATACGTCTGTCTGTTCCCCAACTCCACAAAAGCACTTTAACTCTAAGGCTTGCAGGCCTCACTGTTATTTTACAGTTTAGCGATTGGCACATCTGAACCTTTGAGCCCTCCAGGCTCCTCACTCGAGTGTCCAGCTTCTGATCCACTGGACACTCCCAGTATTCCCAGATTCGTCGCTTCCAAAGCAACAGTGCTCCCCAGCTAACGTGTTCCAACTCTGATTATCGCTCCAACACACAGTGCTTAGATATATTTATAGTGAAATCTGGTATAAGTTTATGTAACAAAGCACAGAGATTCAAGTAGTAATGAATAGAAGTATTGTAAACAAATTAGTTACATATAAAATCATACCCTGGATTCTAGAACCTTTACTTAATTAATAAGATGGTCTCATGTCTTGTAGAGTGCTGCTCACCCAAAACCCTTGCAGCGCTTTGCAGCCAGGTTGGCCGTGATCCTTCTTTCATGGTGAAGGATCCAGTGTGTCTCTTTGCACTGCCAGATATATCAGAACAATTCTTTGTCTGTAGTAATAAACAGGACACGCCACTGCTGTTTGTTCATATAAACCTCTTCTCTTGTAGATTTTTGAATCTCTTCTTTTGCCTGTGGCTCCGTATGCACATACACATGCGGTGAAGCTCCCTGTACACAAATGGCCAAATAGGGAGAGGTGTCTGCTACGTCCTGCCTGAAAGGAACATGTCTGAGCTAATCACCACCTGGTGACTTACCTTAACTCCAAGACCCTAAGAACATGACTTTTAGTATAGATATATAACTCCTTAAATATTATCCATGTGTATGTTTCACAATGATCATGACTACCAGTGGACTATTGGCTCTCGGTAGGGATCTGGCATGTCACCCTTCGTGACCCCTGTAAAAACTCTGTGCACCTCCTATTCTCCTGTCAGTTGGCATCAATGGGTCCCTGGATCACAGTAGTCAGGATTAGATTAATAGAGTCTGAGGTTGGGAGGGAGGGGCCATTGTGATCATCTAATCTGACCACAGCAGGATCTTCACATGGTTGTCCCTTTCAGCCTTAAAGGTTGTGAGTCCTGCTAAATACTTAGTACTACTGCTTTCCTACTTCTTATTACTGCAATGCTGCAAAACAAAGGAAAATGTCAATGACAAGAACATGTCTAAATCCGGACACCCAGGGTCCCTCTCGGGACCGGCGCTGACTGTTCTCTCCACGAAGGTTGAAGGACAGTCCGCTCCTAAACTGGAAATGATGGCTGATACTTGTGCAAAACACTGGTGCCATGTTCTCTGTTTACGGGAGTTACATTGAGAATCACAGGATAAATGACCCAGGGTACCAGGAATGATGTTGGCTTGAGAGACCATACCGCCAATATGGCTGTGCCATATTCGTTAAGCCAGGCATCAGGATTGCATCCACCTACAAAATGGGAGAGAATAATATTGAGCATCTCACTGTTGAGCTTGACCGGATCTCCCTACTGTCCAAGCAACCAGACACATCTTTTAACTTCTGACATGCCCATATGACTTTGCATTGTCTGCTGTTACCAACCAATCGTCACTTGGCAAACACCTCTGGATGCACACAGTGATTCAGACCTCCTAATGCCCTTCTCCATGGAGGAACTGGATGCCAGCATCAGCGACCTGAAAACAGGGGAAGCAACAGCCCTAGATGACATCTGAACTGAGCAGAGCAAAAACTTTTGCCCACACACACCCCAAGTGGCTCCTAAGTATGTTTAGTTATCTATCTTATTCAGCTCCAGATATGAAAAATCTGGCAACAAGCCAAGGTAGTGGCTCTCTTGAAGCCTGGCAAAGAACCCTCTGATCCACAAAGCTTTTGACCCATCTTACTTGTGTGATACTTTAAAATTGAGTGTGTATTACTACATTGCCTCACACCAGTTATTGATTCACTTCTTATCAGTGTACAGGCTGGTTTCCGCCCAAGTTGGTCATGTACTAGACAGCTTCTGAATCTGACCGAACACATTGAAGATGCACGTGAAAGGGGATTGATTACAGGAGTGGTGTTCGTTGATCTTTCAACTGCCTACGATGCGGTTAATCATCATGGGGACTTTGCCATTGTTCTCTGTGTAACCCCACTGAGTACTATGGCTTTTAAAATTGCTTTTTGTGATGCATGGTACACTTCATTGTCATACTCTGACATATTTGGTGGGCAATTTCATCAGCTGAGATGTTAAAATGTCAGCCCATCTTTGTATTGTCAGTCTACATATGGTCAGCTGTGCTTTTGTGAGGGGTCTTATCTTTAGAATCACCATTTTAAAAATAGCAGTGGTAGACATTCTGGCTTGTGCAAGTTAGAGCTCTGAAGCACACCCACCCCTTTACAGCCTGAGCTTCAGCCTGAGCCAGAACATCTAGTGAGCTCGAGTGTGTAGAATAAAGCTCTGAGACTTGCTGCTACAGTCTTTTTGTTTTGTTTTTTGGTGTGTGTGTGTGTGTGTGTGTGTGTGTGTGTGTTTGCAGTGTGGATGTAACCTCGCTGGTCTGTGTAGACTCTGCTGGTATGAACTCTGTTATCTAGAACAGGAGTACTTGTGGCATCTTAGAGACTAACTAATTTATTTGAGCATAAGCGTTCGTGGGCTACGAACGCTTATGCTCAAATAAATTTGTTAGTCTCTACAGCTTATGCTCAAATAAATTGGTTAATCTCTGAGGTGCCACAAGTACTCCTGTTCTTTTTGCGGATACAGACTAACATGGCTGCTACTCTGAAATAAGTTATCTAGTGCACTTTAAGCTACATATCTCTTAGAAAAACATTCAGTTTTGATTTAAAAATTGCTAGTGATGGAGAATTCACCATGACCCTTGGTAAATTGTTCCAGTGGTGAATTACTCTCCCTGTTGGGGCCTCTGGAATTAATTTATTTAAAAACCTGTGCAGGGAGTAGGTATCTTGTTCCATTATTATTTTCAGGAGATTTAGTACATCTTCCAATCGACACTGTCAGGGTTTGCAATTCATTGGAATGAGATCTTGGCAACTACTTCAGTGTCCCTACTTGTTTTGCAGTTGGCCTTGGGGTTCACCTTGATCCTCCTGCATTGTTAATGATTCTTGAGTGGTTGGATTGAGAGAAGCTTTGCTACAGGCCTTAGCAAGTCAAAGCCACTCCAAACAAAAAAGCAATGAATTGTTCTTTCTCCACTTCTTGCTTCCATATTTAGACTCATTATATTGAAGGGCCATATACTTGACTTCTGTAGGTAACAATGTGCCAGTCTATGTAAAATGACAGCCTGTTTCTGTGTATGTACACACATCTGTACTTGCATTCCAGCTTTATAAGAGACTCTGATCATACTACTTGAAATAAATCTGAGTGTATTCCAGGTGTGCTCAAGAATCTGTAAAAGGACACAGCTCTCGCTCTCGTCAGTGCTGCCCCTCCTTGCTTACCCGCCCTTGTCCTGTCACTGCATCATCCCACGCTCCCTACTCAATTTGTGATGCCTCTCACAAATGTCTATGCTTTTCATCTCTGTTTAAAGGGACTGCATGGAACTGAAATAATCTATAAGGCAAATATCCTCTTTCAGCTCTCTCTTAGTAATTAAATTACTGTAGTAATAGGGACAGTGGGTGCCTCACAATCTAATGTATTGATCCTCACAACACCCCCGGGAGGTAGGGAATTACTGTTAATCCCTATCTGTAAAATGGGAAACTGAGGCATGGAGAGACTAAGTGACTTGCCCAAGGCCACACAATGAGTCAGTACCAGAGCAAGGGCTTGACCCCAGTTTTTATAGACTAGTGCCCCAATCCCTGGACCATGCTTCCTTCCCAAGACTCAGTTCTTCCAAGATGCTATAAGCAATCTGCTAACAGTAACTAGACTGTTTGATCCATGTAGTGTTTAAATATTATAAACACTACATGGATCAAACACCTAAAACAGGTATGTACATACAATAAAAACTGCACCTATTTTGATCCCTCTTCTCCCTCATATGTTGCTTGTCTTAGGGTGAAAAACCTACAAGAAGCTAAAAATATGTGCTTACCATCACCATAGCTAGTCTGGTTGTATATTGTATTCCATTCCTGGTGTCTGTTCCTTATTTTTTTTAGATATTAAACAGCCTGGGGCTGGGACTACACTTTCCTATACATTTTATACAGACCTAGCACATTTGGGGGTTTTGATTCAGTTAAAGGACTCTGCCACAGTCTTCCAGCAAATACAGGGAAGTCAAGATCTGATATTTCCATTGGGGGATGGATTTTGTAGGCTGCTTTTATATATTGTAAAGAAGCAAAAGGAGGGTATGTGCTATTTTCCTCCCCTTTTCAGATCACCTTTAGAGTACTGCAGCTTTTAAACTTCCTGTGTATTCTAAACACTATAGACCATTTCTCAAGGCCACTTTAAAGTTGGACAGTCTTAATTGCTACGGGATATAGGCATATCTAATTTTATAGTAGACACTTGGCTTTTTTCCCTTTTAAAAATACATTCTTTTTTTCTCTCAAGAACTTAAAATGAGGGATGAACTAAGTGTTCTTGCACTGACTATAAAGTACATTAAATTAACCTTTTTACTGGTCTCATGGTGCTTCCTCTTACTTTGCATTTGAATGGGTAAAGGCACCCTTCCAGATCCGTGTTAGTTCGGAGGCACTCTGCAAATTTTCAGTATGCTTTCAATTACTAAGTTAGATTCTTTCTGCAAAAACAATTGCAGAATCTGATGGTGGTGTGTTCTAAATAGACTGAATAAACAAACACAGGTAAAAAGATTTAAGGGGTCATGACAAATTGGGAATGACCTTAAAATAAGGTCACTAGCAAGGTTTAAGAGATTCAGTTGTACATCGTGCACAAGTTAAAGAGCTTTTTAATTGGGCTTTAAAATCTGGGGGTAAGAAGGGCAGGCTTAGGAAAGACATACCTTTGTTTAAGAGAAGTTACTTGTGCTGGGAAGAGGGTAATACTGTTGCTTTTGTTACAAAATGGCAAATTCCAGCATTGTTATGAATGGAATGAGAGTCAAATAGCCAAACGCTCTCCCGTGCAAGTTGGACAAAAGTAGAAATGGGGGGGATAGGGTGTAATGTGTTGAGATGAACACTGCTTATATAAAATTGCCTGAACAAGTTAAAACTTGTTCACACTTGGGTACTGCTTTCTAAATATTTGAAATTAATTTTAGTTGATGAGTTTTTTCACAGGACATGTTTGCACTAGAAGTTGAGCTGTTTGATTCTCATATCAAATCTAGTGCTCTGATCCTTTCCTCTCGACACTCCTCTGCCCCAGGGTTTTCCTAACCATGTTTGATCACAGTTTAGCTAGTAGCAAGGATCAGGCCAAACCCCATTAAGAGGCCAGTGCAGAGAGCATATGCTGTCTCAAGCATCATTGCTATTTGTGCTGTGGCCAAGATGTGTTCAGGTACCTTTCAGACAGACAAAGTTAAGACGCTGTGTGAAACCCAGGCCTTGCTGAAGTCGATACTAAAACTCCCATTGACTTGAATGAGTCCAGGATTTCACACATGGTCCCTGCCTCAGAGCTTACAGTAGAGCTGAATGAAACTTTTTATTCAAACCTTTTTAATTTCTTGTCAAATATGGTCTTCTAAAAAAAAAAGTTGGCAGATTTTTTTTATAATTGTCTGAATTTATTCCATGAAAAATGGCTTTCATGTTGCTGTTTGCCCCTCTTCTCCCATTTTTGCTCCTGAGAGGAGGGGGAGTACAAAGAAGTTCAACCTTTGGAACTTCTTTGTAAAATGTACTTAGCAATTTTCAACCAGCTCTAGTTTAGTCTTAAGATTTTAGGTGAGACTCAACATGTGGTGGCAACAAACGGTGGGGTGAGGAAAGTAATTGGAGGAGGAGGAGGAATACAGAAATGAGATCCTGCCTGTATTTACAGGGGTAGGCAACCTATGGCACGCGTGCCGAAGGCGGCACGCGAGCTGATTTTCAGTGGCACTCACACTAGCCGGGTCCTGGCCACTGGTCCGGGGGGCTCTGCATTTTAATTTAATGAAGCTTCTTAAACATTTTAAAAACCTTATTTACTTTACATACAACAATAGTTTAGTTATATATTATAGACTTATAGAAAGAGACCTTCTAAAAACATTAAAATGTATTACTGGCATGCGAAACCTTAAATCAGAGTGAATAAATGAAGACTCGGCACACCACTTCTGAAAGGTTGCCAACCCCTGTGTTAGACACTGAGTGCTGAGGGAAGTTGAAATTCTAGCATAGACAGGCCCAAATATGTCATAGCAATTCTCTCTCCTACCTACCCCACCCCTCCTCACAAAATCCAATGCAGATATACTAGCTAGATAACTAATAAGGTTTATTTAAGTGTCAACAGTGTGCACAGAATTATAAGCTATTCTTGTATAGTACCTATGTTTGAACCAGTGGGGATGAATCTGCAAGGTTTTCTTAAAGGTTTATTTTTAGGAAGATAAAAGCATAGACTTAGTGCTGGCAAAATATATCCGCTTGACGGACCTAGACTTTAAATGTGTGCTTTTAAATTTAAATCTGTAACTGCTAAGAAGATAGAACTGTTGAAAATAGAGAACCTTCAGTGTACGGTCCTTTTACTCCTATTTTGAATGATGCTTTTGTAGATCATGCATGTTTTGAAAATATATATACATACGTGAATCCCACAAGTGTGTCTGGGGTGTGACATCCTTTTTTTATCAGTGTAATCCTTGGAAAGGAAGCTCCCTTTTTAGTAGTGCCAGGAAGATCAGAATAGTCGTAAAGCACTCTGTTCAAAGAGAGAGAGTAAACTTTTTTAAACAAATTTCCTTTCTTGTGTTGCTCATAATTTCTTACAATATCAAACCTTAAAATCTTACCACTTTCTTGTATTTCTTGAAGTGTGAATAGTGAAAATGAGTCAGTTTCACTTCTGTTTGATAGACAAGCTGATTAGATAATAAACCCTCCCACACTAGAGCAATGTTGCAGTGACTGGGTTTCAGTCAGTTTCAGGAAAGTGTTAAATCTGTACCTCTTCTTTATTCTATTGGAGTTGGTGTGGGGGAGAAAAATAAAGGAAAGTCTACTACTCTTAGGTATAGTAAGTGATTTGACTTGTTTTTTTTTTTAACCAATTCTAAATGTGGATAAAAAAAAGTCATGGTTATGCCCTGCTAATTGCAACTCACAAATTGGATAAGTCTGTTCGCCATCAGCCTGGGGTCAGGGACTCATTGACCTGTTGAAGTCTGAAAGCTTATTCAAAAAGCCTCTTTTGTAAATGAGATGATAGACACTCTCCTCTTCCCTTGGAGTGGAAGGCTACATTAGACGGTCTCACAGAGGTGCTGGAGCTTTCTGGTGCTTTCCACTTAAATTCCCTAACTTTTCCCTAATTCAAACAGTCCCTCATTGGTGGTAGAATAAGCAAAGACTGCCAAATGAGGGCACACTATTTCAGGATTTATACCATGTCCTTTTATTTACTTAAAGTGCTTGTATTTGTTTGAGTGCACTTGTTAAACTGCACTTGATGTCCTGTTCTGGATATGTGTGAACAGAAGAGTCGAGTCTCTCTATAGCCCCTGTATTGAGGTCTTTTTCTCCTCTCCTTATTTTCTACGGAATGTGCTGAGAGTCATCGTTTGCTTTCTGGCACATGTTTATATTGGCAAGCTGTATATCCAAGGGTGAAGGGGTGGGGTGAGGTTGGTATCGAGCCCACTCTTGTCAAATGCTGTTTAAGAAGCTTTTTTGTTGTTGCTCCCAAATGCTGTTAATCTAGGCGAATACTTTAGTGCTTTCTTATTTTCTTTGCAGTCTGGAGTAGAGAAGGGAAGCAATCTAAAGGCAATTGTGTGTGTTCTTTTGGGGGGGGGGGGAAGTACCCCCAGAGCCAAGAAGAGAAAACCTTGCATTACAGATAATCAGTGTATACTCATGAACTTCACTGGTGCATAGCTGCTCAGACTTAATTTTCGACATGCCTTAGCTTGGTTTCAGGTTAGATAGTTCTTACTAAGACAATATATAGGTTTTAAACAGCAGAATGGCTTGAGTATTGTACTTTAAACAGAAGTGGCTAAAATACCTAAATTGCTTATATTCAAATTTCTGTGTATCTATATCTCTCTAGCCTGTCTCGCGTGTCCACCCCTGCCCCCCCCCACGTGCCCCCCGCCCCCCAAGTCTCTAAACAATGGTGACGGTGGGGATCTCTCTTTATTGCTAGCTGGACTGAGTGGCAAGTTGACCAATAATGTAGTTAGTTCAAATAAAATAGCAGAACTCATGGTGATAGTGGAGTATTTTTCCATTCTTTAAGTTGCTGTCTTCTGGCCTCTAAATCCACCAGCCTGCACTCGTGAACTCTTTTTGTATGTTTTTCTTCAAGCTTGATGTGACTGACTGACCCGTCTCTTTATACAGGTCAGTACTACAGCAGTGAGACTTTATATCATTGGTTGACCTTCTAGGCACATCAGCATTACAGCCTCCATGTCTTTGGGGCAGGAAGCTTATCAATATGTGACACTTCCATTTGGTCTGGGCCTCTAGTACAATGCCAGTTCCTAGTAATTGCAGAACAGTAGTGGCAGGGTAGAAACCATGTAATCTGTTACTTGGGACCTTTTATTCATCTCACTAGTTCAGAGCAAGGAAAAAGGACTTTCAAAGACAAAAATAAAGCAGAAAATTGAAGCTTGAGTTGGCTGCTGTGCAGTCCATTCCGTTCTCTGATTGCTCCATCGTTACCATACTGACTGTGCAATGTTGGTGTGGGACAGATCTCTGTGACTGGCAGTAGATCAGGGGTCTCAAACACGCGGCCCACTGAATTATTTCCTGGGCCCGCCATAGGCGCTGATTCTACTGGCAGCCAAGCTCCCGCCCCGAGCGTGCCACGTCCCCGCTCCTCCGCCTACTTCCCAGTGCTTCCCGCCACCGAACAGCTGTTTGGCAGTGCTTAGGACTTTCCAGGAGGGAGGGGGGAGGAGCAGGGATGTGGCATGCTCACGGGAGGAGGCAGAGAAGAGGTGGGGCTGGGGCGGGGATTTGGGGAAGGGGTTGGAATGGGGGCGGGGAAGGTGTGGGAAGAAGCAGGGCAGAGGTGGGGCCTCATGGACTAGACGAGCAGTCTGAGGTATGAAGTTCAGCGTGTATGATTCTTTGCTGTGAGTAGCTGGGAAGAACATTAAAAGTGGCAATGTATTGTGTGTGAATAGTTACTTTAAAAAGTTCCTGCCATTACAGCTATGTTGATAGACTGTTAGTGTAGATCATCATCAGTGTTACTGACCAGATAAGGAATAATTACAGGTGTTGATTTTATTAAAACCACTCTTTGCATTACAGTTTTAAACAAGTTAATACATTGACTTTTAATAGCATACTATATTACTCTTGATTTTTTTTTTTTCCCCTTTTCCATTTTTGACTATACTTTTGTATCATTGTATGAAAAGGTTTCAGTGATGCGGCCCTCGGGCCAATGTACGAGTCCTCATGTGGCCTTTGTGGTGATTTGAGTTTGAGATCTCTGCACTAGATTATGGTGTCTTCTGATTGATTCTATCTAGCATACTTATTCAGTAGCCAACCTACTGCTTTCACCAAACTTCTTTTTCTGTCTCGATCCGAGGTGACTGCACTTGAATGATGAGTGAAATGATTCTTCGCTATGTAATATATAATGGGTTTTGGAATGAAATATGTTGATATGAATGAAAATTTGATCTTAAATTATTCTTTCCATGACTCAGATTCTTGCTTTCTTGATCACTTAATGGATACAGTGTATCTTTTTTGTTTATAAAGGACTAATTCTTTTCTCTTTCCCTTCCATTTCTTCCTTGCTCTGGCAATTCGGAATTTGAAGATGTCAGGGGCATACAAAATTATGTGACTAACTTCTAGTTTACAGTTTACACCACATTAATTTCAGAGATGCATACTTGTATCAAATACTCTTTTTATAATCATTTGTTAGAAGTAGCATGCAACAGAGTACGCCATGAAAGGAACTTGGAAGTAACCAAACACATATGATATGTGCCCAGTCTGGTGTTAGAGAGGGAGATTTTCAGCCCAAAAGGCTAAGTCCTATTGAAAGTCACTGTGACATGAATATCTAAATTTCTTGGGTGCTCTTGAAAATCTTCTTCAAGCACTAGAAATGGAAAACCAGTTGCTGCAGTTGGAACCAGTTTGCAACATCTAAACTTCTTATCTTCAGTCATGTGTAAAAATGGCATCCTTTATTGTTTGTTCATTTGGAATCCCACCCTTTTGACTAACTACTTGACTTTTTAGATAGTGTGGCTGTTAGCCTGCTTTCTTCTGATGCAGACTTGTGATGGGAAAAACCTGTTTTTTGTGGGAGAATACAGTTCCACTCTTCTAGTACTTCACAGTTCCTAGGTAAGATAAAATAGATAAGGGGCCTGTTTGCACAGAGATTTAGTTTGCAGAAAGCCGGGGTGTCAATCTAGAGTGCACTAGCTTGCCGCACGCTGACTGTGTGGACCAGGAGCTGCTACCAATCACTAAAAGTTCCATGGTGTGCTTTGACACATTGCTGTTTCACAGTGGCTTCCTGTGACTAAGTTGATGTGTAGACAAGCCCAGGTGTACGTGAATCTCATTGTAGAAAGTAAAGCTTTCCAGGCTGTAATGCGTGTCCTCAAACTTGTAGCATGCTCAACTAGTTTCACTACATTAGAAATTTTTTTGAAAGGGTTCTGTAATTTTTGTTTTTTCAACTATTGGTTTGTTTAGAAAGTATTAACAAGTTTACAAATCCTTGTCATGTAAATATCAGGAAAAAAACCCCAATCATTACAAGGTAGCTTATGTTTTGAGCAGGGTGGATTTGATTTAAATCACTAGTCAGGAAGACTCGATTTAATCATGGATTTCTACATAAAAGTGCATTCTTGTTGGTTGTTATAACCTTAATACATATTCTTCACAACTCAGAGATAGATGTAGGTTTCATTTTTAGAAGGTACACACTATACATTTTAAAAGTGGTTTATTTTGAAAACTTCTCAGTTTAGTTTTACAGCTATATCGGAAAATGAATGATTGTTTGGTTATTTCATTTACCAAAGGTAATTGTGGCAGATAGTTCACCTCCCAATAACTTCATAAATATCTCCAATTCAACAGGTTAATCATTAATATTTGGAGGATTTTCTTGCTATGCTGTATTAAGAGAACATCACCAGAGATATTTAAATTGTTTTATTTAATTAAAACAACAACGTTATGGATTCTGGTTTTTTTTTCTTCAACAGCAAACATACAATATTTTAGCAAAACAAGCATATAAATTTTTGAATTTAAACATTCAAGTTCTTTAAAATCAGGTTTGTTTTTGTTAAAATTGTTTAACTAAAATATACCTCTATCCCGATATAACTTGACCCGATATAACACGAATTCGGATATAACGGTAAAGCAACGCTCCGGGGAGGCGGGGCTGCGCATTCCAGTGGATCAAAGCAAGTTCAATGTAAGGCGGTTTCACCTATAATGTGGTAAGATTTTTTTTTTTTTGGCTCCCAAGGACAGCGTTATATCTGGGTAGAGGTGTAGTTAAATGCAATATATATTTATATTTAAAAACAAAAATTAAATCAACTGTCAGCCAGGTCAACATGAGAAACTTACAATATTTTGGTTCTGCAGCTAACTCATTCGTCTTCACCTTCATTTTCCTGTTTGTTCATAATCTGGAAATGAAAAACAAGCTTTCCTGCTTTTTCAGGTCCCAAACCATTTCTCAATTTGGAATGAATTAGTCCAAAAGAAGAAAATATTCTTTCTACACTGGCAGAAGAAGCTACTGCTGTTAAAAGTGAGATTATCACTTCAACAATCTCTGAATCCAAGTGCTTAAGTGATTTCCACCAGTTCACTGGTGTGACTATCTTTAAAACATAATCAGCAAACATATTTCTTGAATGGTTCTTATTCCCAAACTGGGTCTCTTTTACAGCCTGCTGCCATTTTAGGTTTTCCCTTCTAGTGAGAGAATGGTATGGTAGATCGCAAATCAATGAAGGCTACACTCAGAAAGACCTCAAGACTTCTGGAATATGCCGCTCAAACAGTTTCACTTTTGTTTCTACTACCTGTCCCTCCCTTCTAACATTTATCTCCAGACTTCTCCTTGTCCAGATCTATTCCGCCCCCAACAATCTTCTATTCATTGAACTTTTTGAAACTTTGCACTTTTAGAGAGGGGTAAGGGATTGACTCTGTGTACACAAATTTGCAAAGGGACAATAGGGTTGAGGTCTGTTATGTCTCACCTCTATATATTTATTTAAAAACATTTTTGCTGTTAACAAGCATGGTCTCTCTGGAGACACAAATCCACAGTTTGAGAACTGCAAAACTAAGTATCTCTGGTAGTATCGTCTATGCTGAGCACTGAGTCCCATTGGGTAGATAGAAAGATTAACCTAAATAATAAATACAGAAGCCCCTGGAACCCCATAAGACTGTGTCCCTAATCCATGAACTATTGGAACTCATTTACAAAACTTTTCTTAAACATTACATGAATATATTGTCTCGTGCTATAGAATTAGATTTTATAATTCCTATTCCATGATGAGATATCTTTGCGCTATAGTGTATCTTAATTAAAACTGCCTCTAGATTGGATTTTTTTTGATAAAATGCTTTTTGAGGGAAAAAACCCGTTGATTTTTATCCACCCTGGTTTTAAGCGACATACAACAATGTTACCGAATTACAGAGTATATCATCACAACAACCAATGTCCTCTCATGATTTTATTAAATTGACTGAAATCTCTATATATACAAATTAACAAACTAGGCATGTCTATCAAACGTTAGTATTTAAAAAAAAATTGGACAGCTATATTTTGTTTTTGCGGGGGGTTTTGGCAGGTGAATGAACTTTTGTCTAAGTATTGAATAAAAAGTAACCAAATATTTAGAATCTGTCAGTCTGTTTTGCTGGGTACATAATTGGTGTGTTAATTTTTCCATAACCACACCCTCCAATTTTTTTAACCATTCCTCTACGATTGCGCTATTTTCTTTTTTCTAATGAGATGCTACCAATAGTTCAGCAGCTACTAGCAGATGACAGATTGATTTTTCGTTTTCTTCTGTGTGACCATTTCTGCTGGGAAGCCACAGGAGGATTACCAAATGTTCCTTTAGTAACAGAGATTCATCAATTTGTGATAATTTTTGTATGAATTCCATCCCAATACTGTGTAATGACCAGACATGTCCACCATATATGCATAAAATCTCCTCTGGAACCACAACTTCTCCAACATTTATCTCGATTCAATTCATATATGTATAGAATAGCATTTAATTTAACCCGACAGGTTTGAGGTACCATTTGAGACAGTATCTTAAAGAAATTTTCTTCTATTGTGCTGCAGACTGAGGGAGGTGGTCCTCCTTTCCAGGCCAAACCTCATTGCTCTAGGGTAATTAGTCCGTCTACATCCTTTAAAAAGGGTCCTGTGACTTTTTTTGTTTTTAATGGCTTAGGCTATAATGGCTTTCATCCTGCTTTTACTCTATGCAAAGGTCTCTCAAGAAAATCCCATAACAGAATCTAGCGTTGAGAATGCCACATTAAAATCAAGCATTGTGGCAAACACCTTAGCTTCTGATTTCATTGCAGTGCCTTTGGACTGAGTTGGCACAAAATACTGTGGCGCTTGATGGCCTCTAACAAAGTGCCATGTGTTTGCTATATTAATACTTAATATTTCATGCCACTACACTTGGTGTGTGTGTGTGTGTAATTCAACATTATCCTTAAGTTGAAGCTCACATGTTTTCCTGTGACGGGAGATGGAGAAGGAATTACTGACGATATTATTACCCTTTTCATAGTTGTAACAGCAGTCAGCTTTTCAGAGAGGACTTGAAAATGGCAGGGACATGACTAAAGTTAGTGTCAGGACCTGAACTCAACTGTGCGAAGCTAAATGGCTTTTAAACTCTTCAATTGCTGTCATTTCTAGCATTTATCTTAGCATGTCTATATTAGTTTGTACTGAGGTCAGTTTAAATTTTTTTTCTAGTGACTGAAATATCCAAAGTTGAGGTCAGAGGTTCAGATGAGTTGGTTTTTGTAAGAGGCAATTCAGAAAGTTTAATATCAACTTTGCTGCCGGTCGTATGTTGACTGTTTATTTTTATTACTAATGGTTTCCTCTATAACTGCTTTTTCTCAATACATACCGTTCATGTGTACCTAGTTGTAAATCGGGAGTAAATGAATGTCACACATTCAAAGTTACTATCCGGTTCGGTACACCAGATAGTAAATAGAGCTTCACTTTTTCTGAGTCCTGGTTCCAATCCATTCCATGTTGGTAGCCTTCTGGTTGCTTCCAAACCCTCCTTCTATTTTGAGATGAGTTTCGGTGCCACTTCAGTTCCCAGCTGATGAAGTGTATCACAACTCTTCTCTCTTTCCACCCCCCCGCCCCCCCAACCTGCCCTGCTCTTGGCACTAGTTGATTCCCTTTTGGTAGGTTCAGCAGAGGCCAGGGACTGAATGGGCTATGGAGAGAATGAATTGGTTTCACACTTAAGAGGCTTGTGCCATTTCAACTGGGAAATAACATTCATCCCCCCCAACATGCATCTGCTGGATTTGTTCTGTCTTAGTTTGTTCAGTCTTGATGCTGTGCACTGTGTAGCTATGACACTCTGTATCTCGGGGAACACCCTGCACCCCCATGTTCATCCTTATAATATGATTGTGTGGTATCCAATGCAAAGTTTGTCATGTTGGGTGTCTTCAAAAGGCTGATGATGCACTGAGCATTGTTGTTATAGTAATGTTATAGGTTGTAATTTCATGTATATAGTTAGGAGGCTGAAAATGTGTCCTCATGGCTTAAAACAAGCCCAGGCAAACTCTCCAGGAACAGAGGGGGCAGTTCACACCTCATCAGGGCATGTATCGGACAAACCCAGCCCAGCTTCACAGGAACAAAGGACACTGGCCTAGGCAGCAACAAAGGATATGTTGGACTCTCCAGTGAGTCACCCCCCTTCCCTTCATCAGTTTGGGACTACGATGAGGTAATGCTCACCTGACCTGGAAGGGAGCGGGCAACGCAAGGAGGGAAGACCGAACATGATGATAAAGAGAGACGTTTGCCATGCTCTTCCTCTCTCTCCAACCTCAATCTACAGACACCACCACCAAGTGACTGAAGCACTGATCAAAGGGGAGAGTCTGGCTGAAGGGCAACCAGCAAACCTGTGGTGAGAAGCATCTAAGTTCGTAAGGGCACTGAAAGTATTAAGATCAGCTTAGAATGCGTTTTGCTTTTATTTCATTTGACCAAATCTGACTACTTGTGCTTTGACTTATAATCACTTAAAATCTATCCTTTTTGTAGTTAATACATTTGTTTGTTCTACCTGAAGCAGTGTGTTTGGTTTGAAGCGTGTCAAAGACTCCCCTTGGTATAACAAGCCTGGTACGTATCAATTTTTTTGTTACATGGACGAACTCATATAAGCTTGCAGTGTCCAGCGGGCATAACTGGACACTGCAAGACAGAGGTTCCTAGGATTGTGTCTGGGACCAGAGATATTGGCTAGTGTCATTCGGTTGCACAATCCAAGCAGCGGCTGGCCAAAAGTGCTCCCTCGCATGCTGGGAGCAGCTTACATGCTAGAGGCTGTGTGTGAACAGCGCGGGAGTGGGGGTTCTCGCAGCGAAGCAGGGTAAGGCTGTCTCCCAGAGTCGAGGGATTGGAGTGACCTAGCAGATCACCGCTCCAGCTAACACTAAGGGAACGTCACAGTAGCTCCTGATAAAGAAGATGCAGTGTTGTCTAAATATTAGAGCACAGGACCGGGGATCAGGACTTCTTATTTCTACTCCTGCCGCTGATAGGCTGTGTGACCATAGGCATGGTATTTAACCTCTGTCAGTTTCCTCATTGGTATGAGCATAATACTCAACTACCTCAGCAGTATTGTGGGGCTTTCATACTTACAGCACCCTGATGAAAGGCACTGTACTCGTGCAACAGACTAGTAGTAGTAGTCTAAAATGCTTGCTTGTACTATTTTTGGGTACAGCTCCCTTTATAGTAGGAAAAATTCACTGCACAGTGTCCTTCCATTCAGTTTAGTCCTTGTTTCCTTTGCCTCTACTGATTAAGTTTGCACAGAATGCAAACAATTAGATTGAAAATTACTATCAGTTGTATTCAGCAGCAACCAGCTCCTGGTTGGCGAGAACTGGATTGTAGGTCCCCACGCTGGCACTGTTGGGTCTGCACATGAGCACATCTGATATCAAACTTGCCACTTCAGACTTGGGTCTGCTATTTAAATACTTGAACTACTTCATTAGTGGGCAGAATCCAATAATTTCAAAGTGGGCATTCGCTTGGCTTCCTGTGTTTAGCCTGACATTCAAAGAGAAACTTGTCTGTTTCACACTTTAAATAACCCTCAGATTGTAACATGGATAGTGAGAGAACACAATGCAGTGGAGACTGCTGGATTATGTGGACTCTGTAGTTCTATTCTTAGATCACAATAACCGGAATGAAAAGCTGTAGACACTGGCTCACATTTGAGCCATTGTGTGTGAGTAATGTTTTCAGTTCTGTGAGTCAAAGGCCTCTGCAGGCTCTCATTTGACTATACCAATTATTTGGGACCTGCTCTTATTTTTCTTTACTAGAATGCAGTGAGGATTTTGAAGGGCAGGGGCTGCAAAGTGGCTATTGAAAGCAGTCTTGTAAAATTCTACTTGCCGGCAGTGGTAATTTTATAAATGGGATAGTAATGTATCATTAAGGATTTTCCCCTTATTATGGTAGATGGTGGGTGAGTAGATTTTGTGTGTGTCTGGAATTGTGCATTTTCATGATAGTTTTGTAAAGATTTAGAGAATAATGTGAAAGTTGATAAGCTCAAGCCATGGGCTTCCTTATTCACTTGCTTTATTGATATGTTCCTGCTTTCAAAAAAGACATTTATTCCAATGAAAGAAGGGTTGTGATGGTTTTAAATGTAATGGTGCTGCAGACTACACAATATTTCTTGCTCTCTGGGAATTCGGAGATTTGGGTTTACCGAGTGGCATTCCTATCTCGTGCAACTAGACTGAAATCAGTAATACATGGTTGTCTCACTTTTAGAAGCACTGAAGTCCTAACTGACCATTTTCTTTCTAAAGCTGTTTGTAATCCAAGTAATTGATGGCATTTAATTAATCTTCACAGAGTAATCAACTGGTCAACCCAAGCAGTCAGAAGACTATCCTTCATAATGCATGTTGACTACTGTGATCATATGAAAATAACATGTTCCCTGATATGGGCAGCATATGCTGATGTTAAACTCCTCATACACTTCATATGCATACTGTAGCTGTAGATAACTTCAAGGGAAAGGATAATTTCTTTTATTGGCAAAGCTTTCCTACAACATTGCACTATTCCACATTTGTCATTCCTCTGAGTCTCTTGGGGAAAAGAAGGGAGGTGCTTGGGGAAGAGGTGAGAAGGAAGGGATTACTGTATTCCTCTTTAGCATTCATGTAGCTCTCTTTTTAACGAGACCAGACACTATTAGAGGTTTCTGACTAAAGTATATGGATGTTACAGGAGGGTGGGGATGATTGTTCTCCCAGCTGGAAATTAACTGTCATTCAATTGAGTTAATTTACGAGAGGCAAAAATATAACTGCGTAAGATAGTGCCCAATTACAAGGGCCCACCACTTCTAAAAACTCATCAGCTCTGGAGATCTCACAAAAATATATTGTAAAAGGTTTTTGCAGTTTTTAGCAGAATATGGTAGCTCAACTGAAGCTGCAGAAGAGCGGTTAGATCCTATTTCTCACAGCAACCTGCTATGCTAGATGCCTCTTCCAATTCTCCTCCCTCTGACCCCAGAATCTAACAGAGAATAGCAGCAGGTGTACATGTTAAATTTTTACTTTCCTTCCTAGCTCTAGGAATGATGAAGTCAATAAAAGACACATTCAGCCTGATCTCCTGTGAAAATGGCACATTGCACTTATTATGCTCTGGAGTTAAGTACCTCCTACTGTTTAAGTAGCTCCAGACCTTGCACTTCCTTTAGCAAAGCATTTCAGGTTTGTTAAAATTAAGTACCTGGTACCTAATAAACAATCCCGATTGTCTTGCAGCAGTGGAGTGTGAGCTGTGAGTGAACAAGTAACTGAGTTTAGTTTCACATCTGATTTGTTTATAGTAGGAAAACTGTTTCAGGGCTGAGCAACAAGGAGAATGTTTCATCTCACCTTGCCAAGGGAGCACATGAGCTTCTGGCAGATGGCCCTCTACTCCCGCTAAAGTCTGTTCTTCTGCCTCTGCCTGTTGACCCAGTTTCAGTGAAGCCTTCATAAATGATCTAGAGGAGGCACTCTCTGGAATGCAAAGTAGAATATTGCTCTCTGGGTTTGTGGAGGCTGCTACCAGTGCCCCACGAATAAAACCAAAGGAAGCCTGCTCATTGCTGTAATGTTACTCACAGTCCATGCAGGAACCAGAGCCCCTTCCCACAGAGAGTGTCTGCTAAACTGCATAACCAGCACTCTTTTGCCTTGTCTGTCTAGACAGTTCCTGGGTCATTGTATGGCAGGACTGATGAAATTCAGAAATAAAATTTGATTTTTGCCTAACTGCAGAAGGATTTGAGTAAATGTTTAAGCCAAAGGATAAAGGCCCACAGTAGATTTCCTTCCAAGTAGTGCATTATCTCAGAATCTGTCCTCAGTGGTGGGGAGGGGGAGGAGAACTGACATCAGAAGGAGAAACCTAAGAAGGCAATAGAAGTGATGATGCGCAAAATGATAGCAAGCGAGACGATGTGTGCGAAAAGGTGATGCTGATGGCAGAGGGGCTCAATTCTGCTTCCCAGGCCTTCAGCTGTCTCCAGACACAGTTTGTGTATAATGCTGAATCCAGAAACAATAAGTGCTCTAGCACACCAGAGTACTGGGTGATTTTTTCAAACATCGCAGTGTGGTAGAATTTGATTGGAGTGGGTGGGGCTTGGTTTGGTATAAAAAGCCAAACATTTTTCATCTGATAACCTCAGTTAAAATCCCAGGCTTCAGCACTCCTCATTGTTTAAATGTCTAACCTGCCAATAAATAAATAAATAATAAAAAGTCCCATCTTCTTTGTGGTTGGAAGTGGGGCAGCATTTTCTATATGTGCAACATTTATACTCTGCAGGATGTGTAATGTTTATGTGGGAATGGTACCTTATGCTGAAACATCGGTATACAAAGTTTTCTAAATATGTAGTACTTTTACAGGGCCAAATTCTGCTGTTTTTAGTCAGGTAAAACTCCCACTGACTTTAATGGAAGTTGCTGTTCAGTATTTCTGGTTATCATCCCCTTAACTGGGAGACAAAAGCAGTCTTATGTGAACGGCTTGTTTATACTATGAGGTTAATTTTAATTTGCATATGTTAGGAGGGGTGTGGAAAGACAGGAACTCACACAACTCTCCCTTGCGGCCCCCAACACCTCCAAGAAAACAGGACCAAATTCCCTATTTTCTGATTTTTCATGGATCAAATCACACGTTCTTACTTTCACCTATTCCATGCAGAAAACTCTTCTTTTCTGCTAACTTCAAACTTAGCTGGCCTGCAAATTATTTTTTCATTTTAGAGTTAGTGGGCAAAATTTTCAAACCAAGGGCTCCTGAATCCATCTGTAGATACTGAAATGAAAGGGGCCTGGTTTCAAATACTAGTATACAGTCTTCTTTCAAAGGCTGCCTTATTGTCTCACGTAGTCTTAATAAAGAGCCAGCTCATCCTAAAACAACAACAACAAATTTTTCAGTTGTCCAGAGATTTTTGGAACCTCTGTTTTGGAGTTCCTTATTTGAGTGAGACGTGCTGAGGGGTGTGTGTGTGTGGTTTTGCTTTGCTTGCTTGGTGGGTTCCCCCCTCCCCCTCTTCCTTCAGAGGTGACTACAAATCCCATTTGGCTTCAGCTGGAACTTGGTAGTGTTCAACACCACCTCTGAAAATCAGGTTCATGGTGTCTTAAGTTGGGCCATCAAAACTGGAGGCACCCAAAATCAGTGAGCGCTTCTGAGAATTTGGGTCTAAATTTATTCTTCATGGAACAGCTTTGTCCTTCCTCCTCTTCAGAGCTATGTCAAACTGTTTGTGAAGAGGGAACTGAAACTTCTTCAGGAAAGTATCTTGTATTAATCCCATTTCACAATATATGGGAGAAAAGCAAACTAATATCAAAATGAGAATTGAGTAACTCATCAGTTACCTGAAACAAAGTTCTGTCTTGTAACTGTTGTGAAGGGCCTTCCCTTCTTTTGCTGCAATGTTACTTGGCCGGACACCACCCCAATAAGGAGTGAAAAAGCAAAACAAATGTTTGTGTGGAAACATCACATGGAGAATGTGGTTGTGTACTGAACTAACTACACAGTTGGCTCATAAGTGTGCTACCTACAGTGCAGCTATTTTTAATATGTGCTTTTGTAATGCCCCCATTACAACAGATTTCCAGCTCACTTTACAGATGTTGGCTCAAGTAGAAAAATGACCATTTGTCAAAAATTGGAATGTATACATCCTGATCCTCCTCCCTCAGGCTAATAGCTCTGAAAGGACCAGAGATGAGACTTAATTGTTGGGCTGTATTTCAAGATTTCCATTATATTTATTTCTGAAGCCCCTTGAACAGAGATGTTTAAAAAGTGGCCAGGCTAAGACTTAACACTGGTGAAGACTTGCTTTACCGGTTTCACTTTGGAGATGGACAGCTGAAATCCTTCCTACAGAATGCAGGGGGAGACGTAGTTTCTCTTAACATTTTTAAACACAGTTGTTACTACTGAAGATCTAGTATGCTTCTGATTCTATTGAGGACAGGACTGGGGTCTGTAGAAATGACATTTGGAAACAGCTGATACCACCAGTCCTCACAGTGAGGCTTCACTTAGATGTAAGACTCTGTTCACATGTACTGCTGGATGCTGTCTCCAAACATAGAGCAGTTCACTTCTCTTCTCATAGTCCAATATGGTTTTATGCTTTGTGCAGTCTGTTCTGAGGACGCTGTCCAGTTAAAAATTATATAAACCTGCAACTCTAGCCCAAGACACACAGATTTCTGCATGTTTGCCGTGTTTTTAATGCTGCAGCATATGTCATAGAGACTGTAAGTGAATTCTGACTTTTGGGACTGAATCACGTTTTAGGCTCCCCATGAAGTTGTTCAGTGTCTTGTCTTTTGACTTTGTTCAGGTCTGGAGTCTTCAGTTAATAGAAACTGTTGTCTTCTAGATAAGAGCATGACTATTAACAATGTGTGATGGCTGGTTATTCTATTCTGGAAGAGGATTTCCAATTTTACTGGCTTAGGTGCAGGTTATTATAACCAGGAGCACTGGGGTAATTTACACCGTATGCTTATCTCATTAACTTTGGACAGTTCCCAAGTCCAGCAAGGTCAGAGTAAGTATCTTTCAGCAGTACTTTGTGACAGCCAAATATAACAGCAGCAGCTGTGCTGAACGCCAGTGGAATTAACTATGGGAGATTTTTCTCACCATGCTATTTGGTTTGCCTGCCTGTACACATACAAGAGGAAGAATGAGGGAATCTGTAAGGTCAGGGAAACCAGTCTTGATTTCCATGTATTGCAAATGTCATGCAGCAGGACAGTGACAAGTTCCAGGCTTTTGGTCATGCAGTGAAAGTCAGTGTCTTTGTCATCAGTCAAATCTCTTGCCATTGTACGGGTGGCCATGAAGGCTGCAAGGGTCTCTGCAATGCTAGGATATCGTCTGTGATGCTCTGTAAATTAAATCTGATAACTTTCCTCCCTTCCTCACCCCAAATGGATCTCAAGATTCCCCCCCGGAAAGTGTTAGATGCTTCTCTAAGATCTGTAATAGCGCTCCTCTTTAGTAGGACTAGCTTGAGAAGGGTAGGGGCAATAGGTTCCTATGACCTCAAACATAATTCTCAGTAATATTGGTTAAGCTTCATTAGAGCTTTGTTGGTTAAGCTTCGGTCATACAAGGTGTTGAGATAACACAATAATATGCATGGAATAAGAACCTGAGCAGAACAGGATCTGTACTCTGCCCTTCCTGGATCTCTTCCCTCTTTCTCTTCTCTCCCCCCCCCCCCCCCCCAAAAAAAAATTATGGTTGCAGGCACTTGATTTGGGAGTTTAAAGCCTACTAGAGAAATATTTGCAACATTCATTGCAAACCTCCTTGTCTGTTGAGTATTTCCATGCTGGTTAACTTACTTGTAATCCCTGGTCTCTCTCAAGGCATGTCAACAGACTGTACTCAATAGCAATTTAACCCAATTTTATGCCCTTGCTGTGATAAGATTTTTGTAGCACATATGCATGTCTGAATGCTTTATGAAAGTGGGTGTTATCCCCATTTTATAGAAGAGGAAACAGAAGTGCAGAGATGTGACGTGGCTTGTCCAAGGCCTGCATTGGTGATGCTTCCAGAAGACTCCTGCTTCTGTAGGGGTGTGACTGACTTTATCTGCTCTCTCTTGGGTGAAAAATGACCTTTTTGAATAAGAAAGGTAAGTGTGGAATGGACTGGGAAATAGCTATTAAATGGGCCCCATAATTTTGAAACTGCAACACAGTATCTGCTGTGGTCAGTTCAGCTTTTTGAAGGGCAGTCTATTTATTCAGTGACCTCTCCTCCAACGTATGTTTAGCTGGTACAGAGAAATGTCTTATTTCGGCAGGAAGGGTGAAAAGTGACCCGGTCCAAATAAGATGCTTAGTTGAAGGCGGCTAGGTAACTAATAGAATCGCTGATTATATGAAGGATGAATTGAGGAGCAAGCAAAAAAACCCTGTGCCTAAATTGTACTTGTGCTTGTTGGTTGGTTTTGCTGGACTTGTAAGGGAAATTTATGGTGTGACTATACAGCATTGCAAATCTGCCTGTTTAGTTTGGAAAAGAAGCGGATGAGGGCCAGAACAGTCTACAATCTACCCAGATGCTTTACAGAGA